>NW_026280425.1:0-12500 GCF_023373465.1 Oncorhynchus keta
ATATATTTCTACACAGTGAGTCCCATCTAGTGTAATATATATCTACACAGTGAGCCCCATCTATAATTCTACACAGTGAGTCCCATCTAGTTTAATATATATCTACACAGTGAGCCCCATCTAGTGTAATATATATCTACCCAGTGAGTCCCATCTAGTGTAATATACATCTAAACAGTGAGTCCCATCTAGTGTAATATATATCTACACAGTGAGTCCCATCTAGTGTAATATATATCTACACAGTGAGTCCCCATCTAGTTAATATATATCTACACATGAGCCCCATCTAATATATAACAGTGAGTCCCATCTAGTTTAATATATATCTAAACAGTGAGTCCCATCTAGTTTAATATGTTTTACACAGTGAGTCCTATTTAGTTTAATATATATCTACACAGTGAGCCCCATCTAGTGTAATATATATCTACCCAGTGAGTCCCATCTAGTTTAATATGTTTTACACAGTGAGTCCCATCTAGTTTAATATATATCTACACAGTGAGTCCCATCTAGTTTAATATATATCTACACAGTGAGTCCCATCTCGTTTAATATGTTTTAGTGAGTCCCATCTAGTTTAATATATATCTACACAGTGAGTCCCATCTAGTTTAATATATATCTACACAGTGAGTCCCATCTAGTTTAATATATATCTACCCAGTGAGTCCCATCTAGTTTAATATATATGTACACAGTGAGTCCCATCTAGTTTAATATATATCTACCCAGTGATTCCCATCTAGTTTAATATATATCTACCCAGTGAGTCCTATCTAGTGTAATATATATCTACCCAGTGAGTCCCATCTAGTTTATATATATCTACCCAGTGAGTACCCAGTGAGTCCTATCTAGTTTCTATATCTATCTACCCAGTGAGTCCCATCTAGTTTAATATATATCTACACAGTGAGTCCTATCTAGTGTAATATATATCTACCCAGTGAGTCCTATCTAGTGTAATATATATCTACCCAGTGAGTCCTATCTAGTGTAATATATATCTACCCAGTGAGTCCTATCTAGTGTAATATATATCTACCCAGTGAGTCCTATCTAGTGTAATATATATCTACCCAGTGAGTCCTATCTAGTGTAATATATATCTACCCAGTGAGTCCTATCTAGTTTAATATATATCTACCCAGTGAGTCCTATCTAGTGTAATATATATCTACCCAGTGAGTCCCATCTAGTTTAATATATATCTACACAGTGAGCCCCATCTAGTGTAATATATATCTACCCAGTGAGTCCCATCTAGTGTAATATACATCTAAACAGTGAGTCCCATCTAGTGTAATATATTTCTACACAGTGAGTCCCATCTAGTTTAATATATATCTACACAGTGAGTCCCATCTAGTGTAATATATATCTACCCAGTGAGTCCCATCTAGTGTAATATACATCTAAACAGTGAGTCCCATCTAGTGTAATATATATCTACACAGTGAGACCCATCTAGTTTAATGTTTTACACAGTGAGACCCATCTAGTTTAATATATATCTACACAGTGAGCCCCATCTAGTTTAATGTTTTACACAGTGAGACCCATCTAGTTTAATATATATCTACACAGTGAGTCCCATCTAGTTTAATGTTTTACACAGTGAGACCCATCTAGTGTAATATATTTCTACACAGTGAGACCCATCTAGTTTAATATATATCTACACAGTGAGCCCCATCTAGTGTAATATATATCTACCCAGTGAGTCCCATCTAGTGTAATATACATCTAAACAGTGAGTCCCATCTAGTGTAATATATTTCTACACAGTGAGTCCCATCTAGTTTAATATATATCTACACAGTGAGCCCCATCTAGTGTAATATATATCTACCCAGTGAGTCCCATCTAGTGTAATATACATCTAAACAGTGAGTCCCATCTAGTTTAATATATATCTACACAGTGAGTCCCATCTAGTGTAATATATATCTAAACAGTGAGTCCCATCTAGTTTAATATGTTTTACACAGTGAGTCCTATCTAGTGTAATATATATCTACCCAGTGAGTCCCATCTAGTGTAATATATATCTACCCAGTGAGTCCCATCTAGTGTAATATATATCTACACAGTGAGCCCCATCTAGTGTAATATATATCTACCCAGTGAGTCCCATCTAGTGTAATATACATCTAAACAGTGAGTCCCATCTAGTGTAATATATATCTACACAGTGAGTCCCATCTAGTGTAATATATATCTACACAGTGAGTCCCATCTAGTGTAATATATATCTAAACAGTGAGTCCCATCTAGTTTAATATGTTTTACACAGTGAGTCCTATCTAGTTTAATATATATCTACACAGTGAGCCCCATCTAGTGTAATATATATCTACCCAGTGAGTCCCATCTAGTTTAATATGTTTTACACAGTGAGTCCCATCTAGTTTAATATATATCTACACAGTGAGTCCCATCTAGTTTAATATATATCTACACAGTGAGTCCCATCTAGTTTAATATGTTTTACACAGTGAGTCCCATCTAGTTTAATATGTTTTACACAGTGAGTCCCATCTAGTTTAATATATATCTACAGTGAGTCCCATCTTGTTTAATATTTATATATATTTACACAGTGAGTCCCATCTAGTTTAATATATATCTACCCAGTGAGTCCCATCTAGTTTAATATATATCTACCCAGTGAGTCCCATCTAGTTTAATATATATCTACCCAGTGATTCCCATCTAGTTTAATATATATCTACCCAGTGAGTCCTATCTAGTGTAATATATATCTACCCAGTGAGTCCTATCTAGTATCTATCTATCTATCTACCCAGTGAGTCCTATCTAGTGTAATATATATCTACCCAGTGAGTCCTATCTAGTGTAATATATATCTACCCAGTGAGTCCTATCTAGTGTAATATATATCTACCCAGTGAGTCCTATCTAGTGTAATATATATCTACCCAGTGAGTCCTATCTAGTGTAATATATATCTACCCAGTGAGTCCTATCTAGTATCTATCTACCCAGTGAGTCCTATCTAGTGTAATATATATCTACCCAGTGAGTCCTATCTAGTATCTATCTATCTGGTTTCTCTCTGGGAAAAGTCAACATCAACACAAACTCCATTTATTTTGATCCTTTACAATTATTAACAATAAATCTTACACACACAGAGACAGATAATCTGACAAAAATAAGAGTTAAAAGACATGATGGAGAAACAAGTAAATATGGATCCTGTTACTGGTATATGTACAAACTAACAAACGTTGTATTAATGCTATCAGTAGACTGTTATTCTGTGACGCTAAAAGGCTCTATGATATCGTAACACCTCAAAACTCCTTCCTGCTACTGAATCAGTGGGGGGGAAGGAATAAAATGCAACACCTCAAAACTCCTTCCTGCTACTGAATCAGTGGAGGGAAGGAATATAAACAGTGACACCTCAAAACTCCTTCCTGCTACTGAATCAGTGGGGGAGGGGGAGGAATAAAACAGTGACACCTCAAAACTCCTTCCTGCTACTGAATCAGTGGGGAGTCCTATCTAGGGAATAAAACAGCGACACATCAAAACTCCTTCCTGCTACTGAATCAGTGGGGAGGGAATAAAACCCAGCGACACACTTAAAGTGAAACATGTTTAAGGAGGAGAGGAAGTGGTCAGCTTATAAAACACGACACTGATCTCAGGTCAGTGTTCATGTAGAACCCCTCTACTAGTTAACTTATACTACACTGGTTGAGGAAATGGAGACTGTTCCTGGATCTGTGCTTCTGTCGACAGGCACGAGATCAGAAGGTGTCCAAACTCATTCCATGGAGGGCAGTCATCTGCTGGTTTTAGTTATTTCACTGTTTAATATGTCAGTATGAAGTCCTAGACAACCAGGTGAGGTCCTAGACAACCAGGTGAGGGAGATCCTCGACAACCAGGTGAGGAGATCCTAGGCAACCAGGTGAGGGAGGTCCTGGAGACAACCAGGTGAGGGAGATCCTAGGCAACCAGGTGAGGGGAGGTCCTAGACAACCAGGTGAGGGGAGATCCTCGACAACCAGGTGAGGTCCTAGACAACCAGGAGAGGGGAGATCCTAGACAACCAGGTGAGGGGAGGTCCTAGACAACCAGGTGAGGGAGTCCTAGACAACCAGGTGAGGGGAGATCCTAGACAACCAGGTGAGGGGAGATCCTAGACAACCAGGTGAGGGGAGATCCTAGGCAACCAGGTGAGGGGAGATCCTAGACAACCAGGTGAGGGGAGATCCTAGACAACCAGGTGAGGGGAGATCCTCGACAACCAGGTGAGGGGAGATCCTCGACAACCAGGTGAGGGGAGATCCTAGGCAACCAGGTGAGGGGAGGTCCTAGGCAACCAGGTGAGGGGAGATCCTAGGCAACCAGGTGAGGGGAGGTCCTAGACAACCAGGTGAGGGGGGAGGTCCTAGACAACCAGGTGAGGTCCTAGACAACCAGGTGAGGGGAGATCCTAACTAATCAGTGACCTTAATTCATCAATGAAGTACAAGGGAGGAGTGAACCTGCAGACACTCTGCCCTTCATGGAATTAGTTAAGACACTGGCTTTAGGTGCTGGAACGTGGACAGGATGTGACATCATCGACAGGAAGTAGTGACGTCTAGATGCTGGATGTAGAGAGAATGTCCTCCACCAGGTGTTTGTAAACCCAGGAGTCTCCCTTCAGCCGCTGTCTCCTCACACACACCACCTACAACACACAGCGTCAGTAATCAATAACGTGATCCCTGCTGGGTGTCAGTAATCAATAACGTGATCCCTACTGGGTGTCAGTAATCAATAACGTGATCCCTACTGGGTGTCAGTAATCAATAACGTGATCCCTACTGGGTGTCAGTAATCAATAACGTGATCCCTACTGGGTGTCAGTAATCAATAACGTGATCCCTACTGGGTGTCAGTAATCAATAACGTGATCCCTACTGGGTGTTAGTAATCAATAACGTGATCCCTACTGGGTGTCAGTAATCAATAACGTGATCCCTACTGGGTGTCAGTAATCAATAACGTGATCCCTACTGGGTGTCAGTAATCAATAACGTGATCCCTACTGGGTGTTAGTAATCAATAACGTGATCCCTGCTGGGTGTCAGTAATCAATAACGTGATCCCTACTGGGTGTCAGTAATCAATAACGTGATCCCTACTGGGTGTCAGTAATCAATAACCTGATCAGTAGTAATCAATATGTACCTCAGTAACCATCAATAACCTGATCAGTAGTAATCAATATGTACCTCAGGTCTGTGCAGCAGACACACCTCCAGCTCAAACGCCATGGTCACCTTCCCAAAGTCCCCCTGGGTGCGACACTTCAGAGTATAGCTGGGGAGGAGAGGACAGTCTGGTTACCGGGAACATTATTGAGGGAGAAAGATGGAGAGACTGAAGAAGATGAGGGAGAGACTGACGAAGATGAGGGAGAGAAAGATGGAGAGACTGAAGAAGATGAGGGAGAGAAAGATGGAGAGACTGAGAAGATGAGGGAGAGAAAGATGGAGAGACTGAGAAGAAAAGCTGGAGGAGAGAAAGATGGAGAGACTGAGAAGATGAGGGAGAGAAAGATGGAGAGACTGAGAAGATGAGGGAGAGAAAGATGGAGAGACTGAGAAGAAAAGCTGGAGGAGAGAAAGATGGAGAGACTGAGAAGAAAAGCTGGAGGAGAGAAAGATGGAGAGACTGAGGGAGAAAAAGCTGAGGTGAGGGAGAGAAAGATGGAGAGACTGAGAAGATGAGGGAGAGAAAGATGGAGAGACTGAGAAGATGAGGGAGAGAAAGATGGAGAGACTGAGAAGATGAGGGAGAGAAAGATGGAGAGACTGAGAAGAGGAGGGAGAGAAAGATGGAGAGACTGAGAAGAGGAGGGAGAGAAAGATGGAGAGACTGAGAAGATGAGGGAGAGAAAGATGGAGAGACTGAGAAGATGAGGGAGAGAAAGATGGAGAGACTGAGAAGATGAGGGAGAGAAAGATGGAGAGACTGAGAAGATGAGGGAGAGAAAGATGGAGAGACTGGAAGATGAGGGAGAGAAAGATGGAGAGACAGAAGACAAGCTGAGGGAGAGAAAGATGGAGAGACTGAGAAGATGAGGAGGGAGAGAAAGATGGAGAGACTGAGAAGATGAGGGAGAGAAAGATGGAGAGACTGAGAAGATGAGGGAGAGAAAGATGGAGAGACTGAGAAGATGAGGAGGGAGAGAAAGATGGAGAGACTGAGAAGATGAGGAGGGAGAGAAAGATGGAGAGAGAAGATGAGGAGGGAGAGAAAGATGGAGAGAGAAGATGAGGAGGGAGAGAAAGATGGAGAGACAGAAGATGAGGAGGGAGAGAAAGATGGAGAGACTGAGAAGATGAGGAGGGAGAGAAAGATGGAGAGACTGAGAAGATGAGGGAGAGAAAGATGGAGAGACTGAGAAGATGAGGGAGAGAAAGATGGAGAGACTGAGAAGATGAGGAGGGAGAGAAAGATGGAGAGACTGAGAAGATGAGGAGGGAGAGAAAGATGGAGAGACAGAGAAGATGAGGAGGGAGAGAAAGATGGAGAGACTGAGAAGATGAGGGAGAGAAAGATGGAGAGAGAAGATGGAGAGAAAGATGGAGAGACTGAGAAGAGGAGGGAGAGAAAGATGGAGAGAAAGATGGAGAGACTGAGAAGATGAGGAGGGAGAGATGGAGAGACTGAGAAGATGAGGAGGGAGAGAAAGATGGAGAGACAGAAGACAAGCTGAGGGAGAGAAAGATGGAGAGACTGAGAAGATGAGGGAGAGAAAGATGGAGAGACTGAAGAAATCAGTGCCTAAAAAGTGTGTGCGGGGCCTCACCCTTTCTGTGCGAAGTCGACGTGTTTCTCCGGTAGAATGGAGAGGATCTGGTTCAACACCTGGTCTGGGTTGGTCTGACTGGTCAACGTTACATTATACTGGGCCTGGGGAGGGGAGAGGAGAGGAGAGGAGAGGAGAGGAGAGGAGGGGAGAGGAGAGGGGAGGGGGAGAGGAGAGGGGAGGGGGAGAGGAGAGGGGAGGGAGAGGAGAGGGAGAGGAGGGGAGATTAGAGGAGAGGAGAGAGAGGAGAGGAAGAGGAAGAGGGAGAGGAGAGAGAGAGGAGCGGAGAGGAGGTAGAGGAGGAGAGGGGAGAGGAGGAGAGGAGGAGAGGAGGAGAGGGAGAGGAAGAGGAGAGGAGAGGAGAGGAAGAGGAGAGGGAGAGGAAGAGGAGAGAGGGAGAGGAAGAGGAGAGGGAGAGGAAGAGGAGAGGGAGAGGAGAGGAAGAGGAGAGGAAGAGGAGAGGAAGAGGAGAGGGAGAGGAGAGGAAGAGGGAGAGGAGAGGGAGAGGAGAGGGAGGGAGAGGGAGAGGAAGAGGGGAGGGAGAGGGAGAGGAAGAGGAGACGAGAGGAAGAGGGGAGGGAGAGGAGACGAGAGGGAGAGGGAGAGGAGACGAGAGGAGAGGAGAGGGAGAGGAGACGAGAGGGAGAGGAGAGGGAAGAGGGAGAGGAGCGGAGAGGAGCGGAGAGGAGCGGAGAGGAGCGGAGGGGAGAGGGAGAGGAGAGGGAGGGGAGGGAAGAGGGAGACGAGACGAGACGAGACGAGAGGAAGAGGGGAGGGGGAGAGGGGAGGGAGAGGAGACGAGAGGAAGAGGGGAGGGAGAGGAGACGAGAGGGAGAGGAGAGGGAGAGGAGAGGAGGAGAGGAGAGGAGGGGAGGAGAGGAGGGGAGGAGAGGAGAGGAGGGGAGGAGAGGAGGGGAGGGGAGGAGAGGAGAGGAGAGGAGAGGGGAGAGGAGGGAGAGGAGTGGAGAGGAGAGGAGAGGGAGAGGAGGGGAGGGGAGGAGGGGAGAGGAGAGGAGAGGAGAGGAGAGGAGAGGAGAGGAGAGGAGGAGAGGAGGAGAGGAGGGAGAGGAGCGGAGAGGAGGAGAGGAGGAGAGGAGGAGAGAGGAGGAGAGGAGGAGAGGAGGAGAGGAGCGGAGAGGAGGAGAGGAGCGGAGCGGGAGAGGAGGGAGGAGAGGAGGAGAGGAGAGGAGAGAGAGGAGGAGGAGAGGAGCGGAGAGGAGGAGAGGAGCGGAGATTAATGTAAGAGTGATTGTTCCTTGAACCTATAGGGGTATGTGTCTATATATATATATATATATATATATCTTGATCCTATAGGGGGTGTCTATATATATGTACCTTGATCCTGTAGGGGGGTGTCTATATATGTACCTGTATCCTATAGGGGGTGTCTATATATATATATATATATGTACCTTGATCCTGTAGGGGGTGTCTATATATAGGTACCTGTATCCTATAGGGGGTGTCTATATATATATATATGTACCTTGATCCTGTAGGGGGGTGTCTATATATAGGTACCATGATCCTGTAGGGGGGTGTCTATATATATGTACCTTGATCCTGTAGGGGGGTGTCTATATATGTACCTGTATCCTATAGGGGGTGTCTATATATATATATATATATATGTACCTTGATCCTGTAGGGGGGTGTCTATATATAGGTACCTGTATCCTGTAGGGGGGTGTCTATATATAGGTACCTGTATCCTATAGGGGGTGTCTATATGACCCTGTAGAGGGTGTCTATATATATATATACACCTTGATCCTATAGGGGGGTGTCTATATATATATATACACCTTGATCCTATAGGGGGGGTGTCTATATATAGGTACCTTGATCTTATAGGGGGTGTCTATATATAGGTAACTGTATCCTATAGGGGGTGTCTATATGACCCTGTTGGGGGTGTCTATATGACCCTGTAGGGTGTCTATATATATATATATATGTACATTAATCCTGTAGGGGGGTGTCTATATTACATTACATTTAAGTCATTTAGCAGACGCTCTTATCCAGAGCGACTTTCAAATATATATATACACACCTTGATCTTATAGGTGGTGTCTATATATATATACCTTGATCTTATAGGGGGTGTCTATATATATATATGTATACCTTGATCCTGTAGGGGGGTGTCTATATGACCCTGTAGGGTGTGTCTATATATAGGTACCTTGATCCTATAGGGGGTGTCTATATGACCCTGTAGGGTGTGTCTATATATAGGTACCTTGATCCTGTAGGGGGGTGTCTATATATATACCTTGACCCTGTAGGGGGTGTCTATATATAGGTACCATGATCCTGTAGGGGGTGTCTATATATAGGTACCTTGACCCTGTAGGGGGTGTCTATATATAGGTACCTTGATCCTGTAGGGGGTGTCTATATATATATACCTTGACCCTGTAGGGGGTGTCTATATATAGGTACCATGATCCTGTAGGGGGTGTCTATATATAGGTACCATGACCCTGTAGGGGGTATATATATACCGTGACCCTGTAGGGGTGTCTATATATAGCTACCTTGATCCCTGTAGGGGGTGTCTATATAGCTACCTTGATCCTGTAGGGGTGTCTATATATAGGTACCTGTATCCTATAGGGGTGTCTATATATAGGTACCTTGACCCTGTAGGGGGTGTCTATATATATACCTTGACCCTGTAGGGGGTGTCTATATATAGGTACCTTGACCCTGTAGGGGGTGTCTATATATATACCTTGACCCTGTAGGGGGTGTCTATATATAGCTACCTTGATCCTGTAGGGGGTGTCTATATATAGCTACCTTGATCCTGTAGGGGGTGTCTATATATAGCTACCTTGACCCTGTAGGGGGTGTCTATATATAGGTACCTGTATCCTATAGGGGGTGTCTATATATAGGTACCTTGATCCTGTAGGGGGATGTCTATATATATACCTTGACCTGTAAGGGGGTGTCTATATATAGGTACCTGTATCCTATAGGGGGTGTCTATATATAGGTACCTTGACCCTGTAGGGGGTGTCTATATATAGGTACCTGTATCCTATAGGGGGTGTCTATATATAGCTACCTTGATCCTGCGTGGTCTGTCCCGCAGCCCTCGTCTCTTGCTGGGTGTGAGCAAGGTGATGACTTTATCCAGCCCTCGCTCCAGACTGCCGAAAACCTTCCCCCCCCTTCTCTTCTGGCTGCTGTCCCCCCGAGACGCCCCCGCCACGTCTAACGACCGGGACCTGAGAGACGGACGGAAGGAGGGAGGGGACAATGATCTCAAGTGATCTCAATTTTTCTCACCCAACTTCCTGATATCCAATTGGATGTTACGATCTTGTCTGATCGCTGCAACTCCCCCCCAACGGACTCGGGAGAGGTCGAAGTTCGAGAGTCAAGCGTCCTCCCCGAAAACATCACCTGTCAAGCCTCTCTAATTCCTAACACAACTGCTCGGTTAACCCTGACTCCTGACTCTACCACAGAAAGAAACCTTGGGATAGAATGGATACTTTCTGTTGTCGGTCTTCATCAAGTCATCATCATTATTCTTCTCTCTGGGCTGAAGGCCAGCATCTCCTTCTCTCTGGGCTGAAGGCCAGCATCTCCTTCTCTCTGGGCTGAAGGCCAGCATCTCCTTCTCTCTGGGCTGAAGGCCAGCATCTCCTTCTACCTTCTCTCTGGGCTGAAAGCCAGCATCTCCTTCTCTCTGGGCTGAAGGCCAGCATCTCCATCATACCTTCTCTCTGGGCTGAAGGCCAGTATCTCCATCATACCTTCTCTCTGGGCTGAAGGCCAGTATCTCCATCATACCTTCTCTCTGGGCTGAAGGACAGTATCTCCATCATACCTTCTCTCTGGGCTGAAGGCCACTATCTCCATCATACCTTCTCTCTGGGCTGAAGGCCAGTATCTCCATCATACCTTCTCTCTGGGCTGAAGGCCAGTATCTCCATCATACCTTCTCTCTGGGCTGAAGGCCACTATCTCCATCATACCTTCTCTCTGGGCTGAAGGCCAGTATCTCCATCATACCGTCTCTCTGGGCTGAAGGCCACTATCTCCATCATACCTTCTCTCTGGGCTGAAGGCCAGTATCTCCATCATACCTTCTCTCTGGGCTGAAGGCCAGTATCTCCATCATACCTTCTCTCTGGGCTGAAGGCCAGCTCTCATACCTTCTCTCTGGGCTGAAGGCCAGTATCTCCATCATACCTTCGCCCTGGGCTGAAGGCCAGTATCTCCATCATACCTTCTCTCTGGGCTGAAGGCCACTATCTCCATCATACCTTCTCTCTGGGCTGAAGGCCAGCTCTCATACCTCTCTCTGGGCTGAAGGCCAGTATCTCCATCATACCTTCTCTCTGGGCTGAAGGCCAGCATCTCCATCATACCTTCTCTCTGGGCTGAAGGCCAGTATCTCCATCATACCTTCTCTCTGGGCTGAAGGCCACTATCTCCATCATACCTTCTCTCTGGGCTGAAGGCCACTATCTCCATCATACCTTCTCTCTGGGCTGAAGGCCAGTATCTCCATCATACCTTCTCTCTGGGCTGAAGGCCACTATCTCCATCATACCTTCTCTCTGGGCTGAAGGCCAGTATCTCCATCATACCTTCTCTCTGGGCTGAAGGCCACTATCTCCATCATACCTTCTCTCTGGGCTGAAGGCCAGTATCTCCATCATACCTTCTCTCTGGGCTGAAGGCCAGTATCTCCATCATACCGTCTCTCTGGGCTGAAGGCCACTATCTCCATCATACCTTCTCTCTGGGCTGAAGGCCAGTATCTCCATCATACCTTCTCTCTGGGCTGAAGGCCAGTATCTCCATCATACCTTCTCTCTGGGCTGAAGGCCAGCTCTCATACCTTCTCTCTGGGCTGAAGGCCAGTATCTCCATCATACCTTCGCCCTGGGCTGAAGGCCAGTATCTCCATCATACCTTCTCTCTGGGCTGAAGGCCACTATCTCCATCATACCTTCTCTCTGGGCTGAAGGCCAGCTCTCATACCTTCTCTCTGGGCTGAAGGCCAGTATCTCCATCATACCTTCTCTCTGGGCTGAAGGCCAGTATCTCCATCATACCTTCTCTCTGGGCTGAAGGCCAGTATCTCCATCATACCTTCTCTCTGGGCTGAAGGCCACTATCTCCATCATACCTTCTCTCTGGGCTGAAGGCCACTATCTCCATCATACCTTCTCTCTGGGCTGAAGGCCAGTATCTCCATCATACCTTCTCTCTGGGCTGAAGGCCAGTATCTCCATCATACCTTCTCTCTGGGCTGAAGGCCACTATCTCCATCATACCTTCTCTCTGGGCTGAAGGCCACTATCTCCATCATACCTTCTCTCTGGGCTGAAGGCCACTATCTCCATCATACCTTCTCTCTGGGCTGAAGGCCACTATCTCCATCATACCTTCTCTCTGGGCTGAAGGCCACTATCTCCATCATACCTTCTCTCTGGGCTGAAGGCCAGTATCTCCATCATACCTTCTCTCTGGGCTGAAGGCCACTATCTCCATCATACCTTCGCTCTGGGCTTTAGGCCAGGAACTCCATCATACCTTCTCTCTGGGCTGAAGGCCAGTATCTCCATCTCTTCTTCCCCCTTTCCTTCCACTCTCTCCCTCGGTCTCTTCCTCG
>NW_026280425.1:17500-55692 GCF_023373465.1 Oncorhynchus keta
GAGGAGAGGGGGAGAGGGAGGAGAGAGAGAGAGGGAGGAGAGAGAGGGAGGAGAGAGAGGGGGGAGAGGGATGAGAGAGAGGGGGAGAGGGAGGAGAGAGAGGGGGGTGGGGGAGGGAGGAGAGAGAGGGGGTGGGGGAGGGGGAGAGGGAGGAGAGAGATGGCGTGGAGAGAGATGGGGAGAGAGATGGGGAGAGAGATGGGGGAGAGAGATGGGGGAGAGAGATGGGGAGAGAGATGGGGGGAGAGAGATGGGGGAGAGAGAGGGAGGAGAGAGAGATACACAGATTAATGTCTGAACTGTGTCTGTCTGTGCAGAGTGATTAAATTAAATATTGGTTATTTTACTTCTTTTTTTTTAAAAAGTAAAATAAATAATAAAAATGCAAATCATTTTTTTTTTTGGGGGTTCAATTATTTGAATCAATCATCTGCTCCACAATCCTATATGGTCCTTGCCATTTAGGAGCGAGCTTGGCCGAGAAGAATTGTTCAGCGAGTAAGGATGAGAGCGAAGCCACACCCGATCACGAAGCCACACCCGATCACGAAGCCACACCCGATCACGAAGCCACACCCGATCACGAAGCCACACCCGATCACGCCACACCCGATCACGGCCACACCCGATCACGAAGCCACACCCGATCACGAAGCCACACCCGATCACGAAGCCACACCCGATCACGGCCACACCCGATCACGAAGCCACACCCGATCACGAAGCCACACCCGATCACGACAGATCCACACCCGATCACGAAGCCACACCCGATCACGAAGCCACACCCGATCACGAAGCCACACCCGATCACGGCCACACCCGATCACGAAGCTGGAACTGCAGGTCTCTTCTGTTCTTATCATAATTTCTCTTCTGCTTGAGTCGAGCCTGGATCATGTTCTTTGAGACAAGAGCTCTCAAGTCATGGAGATGGCCTACCTGGTCATAGCAAGCAGCGTCTGGAGTAAGCTGCTGGGGCTGTAGCACCATATCCAAGGGTCCTCGGAGAGGACGACTTAGGTTCAGCTCTGCAGGTGTGACTCCAGTGGACTCTTGCACAGCAGAATTCAGGGCAAATCGAAACTCGTGAAGGTGCTTGTCCCAGTGTTTGTGCTGGGTCCCTACATAGGAAGCAATCATTGTCTTCAAGGTTCGATTTACTCTCTCAGTGAGATTGGTCTGTGGGTGATAGGCCGTGGTCAACTTCTGCCTCAGGTTCCATCTTTGGCAGGTCTCCTCCACAACCCCTTTCGCGCAGCTGATGCTGGCTATTTAATTGGGAATTAAAGGGAAAGCGCCCTATTGGAAGGAGCTGCACTGAGACGGTTCAGAAAAATTCAGGGCCGTCACACAATTATTCTATTTTATTCCGTTTTTTTCTGAGCTCAATGTGATGAACTGAGTGTCGACCCCCACGTCTAGAGACAACTAGAGGTGTCGACCCTCCACATCCAGAGACACTAGAGGTGTCGACCCTCCACATCCAGAGACAACTAGAGGTGTCGACCCTCCACATCTAGAGACAACTGGAGGTGTCGACCCTCCACGTCTAGAGACAACTAGAGGTGTCGACCCTCCACGTCCAGAGACAACTAGAGGTGTCGACCCTCCACATCCAGAGACAACTCCACAGAGGTGTCGACCCTCCACATATCCAGAGACAACTAGAGGTGTCGACCCTCCACATCTAGAGACAACTGGAGGTGTCGACCCTCCACATCCAGAGACAACTAGAGGTGTCGACCCTCCACATCTAGAGACAACTGGAGGTGTCGACCCTCCACATCTAGAGACAACTGGAGGTGTCGACCCTCCACGTCTAGAGGCAACTAGAGGTGTCGACCCTCCACGTCTAGAGGCAACTAGAGGTGTCGACCCTCCACATCTAGAGGTGTCGACCCTCCACGTCTAGAGACAACTAGAGGTGTCGACCCTCCACATCTAGAGGTGTCGACCCTCCACATCTAGAGGTGTCGACCCTCCACATCCAGAGACAACTAGAGGTGTCGACCCTCCACGTCTAGAGACAACTAGAGGTGTCGACCCTCCACATCCAGAGACAACTAGAGGTGTCGACCCTCCACATCCAGAGACAACTAGAGGTGTCGACCCTCCACATCCAGAGACAACTAGAGGTGTCGACCCTCCACGTCCAGAGACAACTAGGTGTCGACCCTCCACATCTAGAGACAACTAGAGGTGTCGACCCTCCACATCTAGAGACAACTAGAGGTGTCGACCCTCCACGTCTAGAGACAACTAGAGGTGTCGACCCTCCACATCTAGAGACAACGAGAGGTGTCGACCCTCCACATCTAGAGACAACAGAGGTGTCGACCCTCCACATCTAGAGACAACTAGAGGTGTCGACCCTCCACATCTAGAGACAACTAGAGGTGTCGACCCTCCACATCTAGAGACAACTAGAGGTGTCGACCCTCCACATCTAGAGACAACTAAAGGTGTCGACCTTAACGAGATGGCAACCAGCACAGGTGTAACACATCCTGACTAACGAGTTGACAGCAAATCGGTTCGTCCTACGTGCTAACGAGCTATACGTGCTAACGAGCTATACGTGCTAACGAGCTATACGTGCTAACGAGCTATACGTGCTAACGAGCTATACGTGCTAACGGCTAGGGTGTGCTATACGTGCTAACGAGCTATACGTGCTAACGAGCTATACGTGCTAACGAGCTATACGTGCTGAAGTCCAAAACGTACAAGGAAAAACAAAAACTGTAACAAGGTGCGTTTGGGGTTCTTAGAGGTGCGTTTGGGGGTTCTTAGGCGCGTTCTTAGAGGTGCGTTTGGGGGTTCTTAGAGGTGCGTTTGGGGGTTCTTAGAGGTGCGTTTGGGGGTTCTTAGAGGTGCGTTTGGGGGTTCTTAGAGGTGCGTTTGGGGGTTCTTAGGCGCGTTCTTAGAGGTGCGTTTGGGGGTTCTTAGGCGCGTTCTTAGAGGTGCGTTTGGGGGTTCTTAGAGGTGCGTTTGGGGGTTCTTAGGCGCGTTCTTAGAGGTGCGTTTGGGGGTTCTTAGAGCGCGTTCTTAGAGGTGCGTTTGGGGGTTCTTAGAGGTGCGTTTGGGGGTTCTTAGAGGTGCGTTTGGGGGTTCTTAGAGGTGCGTTTGGGGGTTCTTAGAGGTGCGTTTGGGGGTTCTTAGAGGTGCATTTGGGGGTTCTTAGAGGTGCGTTTGGGGTTCTTAGAGGTGCGTTTGGGGGTTCTCAGAGGTGCGTTTGGGGGTTCTCAGAGGTGCGTTTGGGGGTTCTTAGGCGCGTTCTTAGAGGTGTGTTTGGGGGTTCTTAGAGGTGCGTTTGGGGGTTCTTAGAGGTGCGTTTGGGGGTTCTTAGAGGTGCGTTTGGGGGTTCTTAGAGGCGCGTTCGGGGTTCTTAGGTGTACGCGTGTAGGTGTGTTTAGGTGTTTGAGTGTGTGTAGGTGTGTGTGTGTGTAGGTGTGCTATACGTGCTAACGAGCTATACGTGCTAACGAGCTATACGTGCTAACTTGAGCTATACGTGCTAACGAGCTATACGTGCTGAAGTCCAAAACGTACAAGGAAAAACAAAAACTGTAACAAGGTGTGTTTGGGGTTCTTAGAGGTGCGTTTGGGGGTTCTTAGGCGCGTTCTTAGAGGTGCGTTTGGGGGTTCTTAGAGGCGCGTTCTTAGAGGTGCGTTTGGGGTTCTTAGAGGTGCGTTTGGGGGTTCTTAGAGGTGCGTTTGGGGGTTCTTAGAGGTGCGTTTGGGGTTCTTAGAGGTGCGTTTGGGGGTTCTTAGAGGTGCGTTTGGGGGTTCTTAGAGGTGCGTTCTTAGAGGTGCGTTTGGGGGTTCTTAGGCGCGTTCTTAGAGGTGCGTTTGGGGGTTCTTAGAGGTGCGTTTGGGGGTTCTTAGGCGCGTTCTTAGAGGTGCGTTTGGGGGTTCTTAGGCGCGTTCTTAGAGGTGCGTTTGGGGGTTCTTAGAGGTGCGTTTGGGGTTCTTAGAGGTGCGTTTGGGGTTCTTAGAGGTGCGTTTGGGGGTTCTTAGAGGTGCGTTTGGGGGTTCTTAGAGGTGCGTTTGGGGTTCTTAGAGGTGCGTTTGGGGTTCTTAGAGGTGCGTTTGGGGGTTCTTAGAGGTGCGTTTGGGGGTTCTTAGAGGTGCGTTTGGGGGTTCTTAGAGGTGCGTTTGGGGGTTCTCAGAGGTGCGTTTGGGGGTTCTCAGAGGTGCGTTTGGGGGTTCTCAGAGGTGCGTTTGGGGGTTCTTAGGCGCGTTCTTAGAGGTGCGTTTGGGGGTTCTTAGAGGTGCGTTTGGGGGTTCTTAGAGGTGCGTTTGGGGTTCTTAGAGGTGCGTTTGGGGTTCTTAGAGGTGCGTTTGGGGTTCTTAGGCGCGTTTGGGGGTTCTTAGAGGTGCGTTTGGGGGTTCTTAGAGGCGCGTTCGGGGTTCTTAGGTGTACGCGTGTAGGTGTGTTTAGGTGTTTGAGTGTGTGTAGGTGTGTAGGTGTGTGTAGGTGTGTTTAGGTGTGTGTGTGTAGGTGTGTGTGTGTGTAGGTGTGTAGGTGTGTGTATGTGTGTAGGTGTGTGTGTGTAGGTGTGTGTGTGTAGGTGTGTGTGTGTAGGTGTGTGTGTGTTCTTACAGGTTGCTTGCTGTGCCACTCTACAGGGGTGCCATAGCCAGACATCGTCCAGGGATGGTCTAGGAGTTGTCTGATGGTCACACGATGCTTAGGATCCACCTACACACACACAATCAATAACTACTACTATACCAAACCTGATGTCACACAATCAATAACTACTACTATACAAAACCTGATGTCACACAATCAATAACTACTACTATACAAAACCTGATGTCACACAATCAATAACTACTACTATACAAAACCTGATGTCACACAATCAATAACTACTACTATACAAAACCTGATGTCACACAATCAATAACTACTACTATACAAAACCTGATGTCACACAATCAATAACTACTACTATACAAAACCAGATCTCACACAATCAATAACTCCTACTATACCAAACAATCAATAACTCCTACTATACCAAACAATCAATAACTCCTACTATACCAAACAATCAATAACTCCTACTATACCAAACAATCAATAACTCCTACTATACCAAACAATCAATAACTCCTACTATACCAAACAATCAATAACTCCTACTATACCAAACAATCAATAACTCCTACTATACCAAACAATCAATAACTCCTACTATACCAAACAATCAATAACTACTACTATACCAAACAATCAATAACTACTACTATACCAAACAATCAATAACTACTACTATACCAAACAATCAATAACTACTACTATACCAAACAATCAATAACTCCTACTATACCAAACAATCAATAACTCCTACTATACCAAACAATCAATAACTCCTACTATACCAAACAATCAATAACTCCTACTATACCAAACAATCAATAACTCCTACTATACCAAACAATCAATAACTACTACTACTAAACAATCAATAACTACTACTATACCAAACAATCAATAACTACTACTATACCACACAATCAATAACTACTACTATACCAAACAATCAATAACTCCTACTATACCAAACAATCAATAACTCCTACTATACCAAACAATCAATAACTACTACTATACCAAACAATCAATAACTCCTACTATACCAAACAATCAATAACTAATACTATACCACACAATCAATAACTCCTACTATACCAAACAATCAATAACTCCTACTATACCAAACAATCAATAACTCCTACTATACCAAACAATCAATAACTCCTACTATACCAAACAATCAATAACTCCTACTATACCAAACAATCAATAACTCCTACTATACCAAACAATCAATAACTCCTACTATACCAAACAATCAATAACTCCTACTATACCAAACAATCAATAACTACTACTACTAAACAATCAATAACTACTACTATACCAAACAATCAATAACTACTACTATACCAAACAATCAATAACTACTACTATACCTGATCATACGTCAAAATCGAAGAGCAAGAGGAGTGTGTCTAGGTGTGTGTGTGTGTGTGTGTGTGTGTGTGTGTGTGTGTGTGTGTGTGTGTGTGTGTGTGTGTGTGTGTGTGTGTGTGTGTGTGTGTGTGTGTACCTGCATCATCTGGTTGAGTAGCAGGATGCTCCCAGGAGACAGCCAATGAGGGTTGTTGTAACTACCTCTCTAGAACAGTAAAAACAGGGAGGTTAGTTTACACCAGAGGCTTTGAATCTGGCTTTTATACGATTCCCAAACAGAGAGAACCAACTGTCACGGTTGAACGTCTTTCTCCAGAGAAAACCAACTGTCACGGTCGAACCCTTTCCTCCAGAGAAAACCAACTGTCACGGTTGAACGTCTTTCTCCAGAGAAAACCAACTGTCACGGTCGAACCCTTTCCTCCAGAGAAAACCAACTGTCACATTTCCTCCAGAGAAAACCAACTGTCACGGTGGAACCCTTCCCTCCAGAGAAACCAACTGTCACGGTTGAACCCTTTCCTCCAGAGAAAACCAACTGTCACATTTCCTCCAGAGAAAACCAACTGTCACGGTTGAACCCTTTCCTCCAGAAAACCAACTGTCACGGTTGAACCCTTTCCTCCAGAGAAAACCAACTGTCACGGTTGAACCCTTTCCTCCAGAGAAAACCAACTGTCACGGTTGAACCCTTTCCTCCCAGAAAACCAACTGTCACGGTTGAACCCTTTCCTCCAGAGAAAACCAACTGTCACGGTTGAACGCCTTTCCTCCAGAGAAAACCAACTGTCACATTTCCTCCAGAGAAAACCAACTGTCACGGTTGAACCCTTTCCTCCAGAGAAAACCAACTGTCACGGTTGAACCCTTTCCTCCAGAGAAAACCAACTGTCACGGTTGAACCCTTTCCTCCAGAGAAAACCAACTGTCACGGTTGAACCCTTTCCTCCAGAGAAAACCAACTGTCACGGTCTAACCCTTTCCTCCAGAGAAAACCAACTGTCACGGTTGAACCCTTTCCTCCAGAGAAAACCAACTGTCACGGTTGAACCCTTTCCTCCAGAGAAAACCAACTGTCACGGTTGAACCCTTTCCTCCAGAGAAAACCAACTGTCACGGTTGAACCCTTTCCTCCAGAGAAAACCAACTGTCACGGTTGAACCCTTTCCTCCAGAGAAAACCAACTGTCACGGTTGAACCCTTTCCTCCAGAGAAAACCAACTGTCACGGTTGAACCCTTTCCTCCAGAGAAAACCAACTGTCACGGTTGAACCCTTTCCTCCAGAGAAACCAACTGTCACGGTTGAACCCTTTCTCCAGAGAAACCAACTGTCACGGTTGAACCCTTTCCTCCAGAGAAAACCAACTCACGGTCGAACCCTTTCCTCCAGAGAAAACCAACTGTCACGGTTGAACCCTTTCCTCCAGAGAAAACCAACTGTCACGGTTGAACCCTTTCCTCCAGAGAAAACCAACTGTCACGGTTGAACCCTTTCCTCCAGAGAAAACCAACTGTCACGGTTGAACGTCTTTCTCCAGAGAAAACCAACTGTCACGGTTGAACCCTTTCCTCCAGAGAAAACCAACTGTCACGGTTGAACCCTTTCCTCCAGAGAAAACCAACTGTCACGGTTGAACCCTTTCCTCCAGAGAAAACCAACTGTCACGGTTGAACCCTTTCCTCCAGAGAAAACCAACTGTCACGGTTGAACCCTTTCCTCCAGAGAAAACCAACTGTCACGGTCGAACCCTTTCCTCCAGAGAAAACCAACTGTCACGGTCGAACCCTTTCCTCCAGAGAAAACCAACTGTCACGGTCGAACCCTTTCCTCCAGAGAAAACCAACTGTCACGGTGGAACCCTTTCCTCCAGAGAAAACCAACTGTCACGGTTGAACCCTTTCCTCCAGAGAAAACCAACTGTCACGGTTGAACCCTTTCCTCCAGAGAAACCAACTGTCACGGTTGAACCCTTTCCTCCAGAGAAAACCAACTGTCACGGTCGAACCCTTTCCTCCAGAGAAAACCAACTGTCACGGTCGAACCCTTTCCTCCAGAGAAACCAACTGTCACGGTCAAACCCTTTCCTCCAGAGAAAACCAACTGTCACGGTTGAACCCTTTCCTCCAGAGAAAACCAACTGTCACGGTTGAACCCTTTCCTCCAGAGAAAACCAACTGTCACGGTTGAACCCTTTCCTCCAGAGAAAACCAACTGTCACAGTTGAACCCTTTCCTCCAGAGAAAACCAACTGTCACGGTTGAACCCTTTCCTCCAGAGAAAACCAACTGTCACATTTCCTCCAGAGAAAACCAACTGTCACGGTTGAACCCTTTCCTCCAGAGAAAACCAACTGTCACGGTTGAACCCTTTCCTCCAGAGAAAACCAACTGTCACGGTTGAACCCTTTCCTCCAGAGAAAACCAACTGTCACGGTTGAACCCTTTCCTCCAGAGAAAACCAACTGTCACGGTTGAACCCTTTCCTCCAGAGAAAACCAACTGTCACAGTTGAACCCTTTCCTCCAGAGAAAACCAACTGTCACGGTTGAACCCTTTCCTCCAGAGAAAACCAACTGTCACAGTTGAACCCTTTCCTCCAGAGAAAACCAACTGTCACGGTTGAACCCTTTCCTCCAGAGAAAACCAACTGTCACGGTTGAATACTTTCCTCCAGAGAAAACCAACTGTCACAGTTGAACCCTTTCCTCCAGAGAAAACCAACTGTCACAGTTGAACCCTTTCCTTCAGAGAAAACCAACTGTCACGGTTGAACCCTTTCCTCCAGAGAAAACCAACTGTCACGGTTGAACCCTTTCCTCCAGAACTGTTTCTCTGAACAGTTCTGAACTATATTAGTGGCACAAAAACAACCTTGTTCTGTCACGTTACCTGGATACCTGGCTAACAACCATGTTCTGTCACGTTACCTTGGATACCTGGCTAACAACCATGTTCTGTCACGTTACCTTGGATACCTGGCTAACAACCATGTTCTGTCACGTTACCTTGGATACCTGGCTAACAACCATGTGTCACGTTACCTTAGATACCTGGCTAACAACCATGTGTCACGTTACCTTAGATACCTGGCTAGCCACCATGTAACTTGACCAATACAGAGAGTAACTTACAGTGATTTTCCTGTAGAGGACCATACAGTTGTCGTCATCAAAGGGCAGATATCCACAGAGCAGAGCAAACAGCAGCACCCCCATACTCCACACATCAGCCTGGTAACACAACACACACACATTATATATCCACACATCAGCCTGGTAACCACTAACACACACACATTATATATCCACACATCAGCCTGGTAACACAACACACACACATTATATATCCACACAGCAGCACCCCCATACTTGTTCCACACATCAGCCTGGTAACACACACACACACACATTATATATCCACACATCAGCCTGGTAACACAACACACACACATTATATATCCACACAGCAGCACCCCATACTCCACACATCAGCCTGGTAACACACACACACACACATTATATATCCACACAGCAGCACCCCCATACTCCACACATCAGCCTGGTAACACACACACACACATTATATATCCACACATCAGCCTGGTAACACAACACACACATTATATATCCACACATCAGCCTGGTAACACAACACACACATTATATATCCACACATCAGCCTGGTAACACAACACACACACATTATATATCCACACATCAGCCTGGTAACACAACACACACACACACATTATATATCCACACAGCAGCCTGGTAACACAACACACACACACACATTATATATCCACACATCAGCCTGGTAACACAACACACACACATTATATATCCACACAGCAGCACCCCCATACTCCACACAGCAGCACCCCCATACTCCACACATCAGCCTGGTAACACAACACACACACATTATATATCCACACATCAGCCTGGTAACACAACACACACACACACATTATATATCCACACATCAGCCTGGTAACACAACACACACACATTATATATCCACACATCAGCCTGGTAACACAACACACACACATTATATATCCACACATCAGCCTGGTAACACAACACACACACATTATATATCCACACAGCAGCCTGGTAACACAACACACACACATTATATATCCACACATCAGCCTGGTAACACAACACACACACACATTATATATCCACACAGCAGCCTGGTAACACAACACACACACATTATATATCCACACATCAGCCACACAACACACACACACACACACACACACACACACACACACACACACACACACACACACACACTCTCTCTCTCTCTCTCTTTGTTTCTGGCCATTTTAAGTCTGTAATCAAACCCACAAATGCTGATGCTCCAGATACTCAACTAGTCTAAAGAAGGCCAGTTTTATTGCTTCTTTAAATCAAAACATTAGTTTTCAGTTGCTCTAACATAATTGCAAAAGGGGTTTTCTAATGATCAATTAGCCTTTTTAAAAGGATAAACTTAGGATTAGCTAAGACAACGTGCCATTGGAACACAGGAGTGATGGTTGCTGATAATGGGCCTCTGTACTCCTATGTAGATATTCCATAACAAATCTACCGTTTCCAGCTACAAAAGTCATTTACAACATTAACAATGTCTACACTGTATTTCTGATCAATTTGATGTTATTTTAAATGGACATTATTTTTTAAATATATATTTTTGCTTTTCTTACACAAACAAGTACATTTCTAAGTGACCTCACACACACACTCATTATATTCACACAGCCAGACATATTAAATCCCCCCCCCCCACCGGGTGTCTCACCTCCGAGCCGATGTAGGCTTTACCCTGGATGAGTTCAGGAGCAGCGTAGGCTGGACTTCCACAACAGGTCATCAGCTCATATCCCAGACCCCCCTATAAAGACTGTTATTAGACTGGACCACAACAGGTCATCAACTCATATCCCAGACCCCCCTATAAAGACAGACTGATTAGACTGGACCACAACAGGTCATCAACTCATATCCCAGACCCCCCTATAAAGACTGTTATTAGACTGGACCACAACAGGTCATCAACTCATATCCCAGAACCCCCTATAAAGACTGTTATTAGACTGGACCACAACAGGTCATCAGCTCATATCCCAGACCCCCCTATAAAGACTGTTATTAGACTGGACCACAACAGGTCATTAACTCATATCCCAGACCCCCCTATAAAGACTGTTATTAGACTGGACCACAAGAGGTCATCAACTCATATCCCAGACCCCCCTATAAAGACAGACTGATTAGACTGGACCACAACAGGTCATTAACTCATATCCCAGACCCCCCTATAAAGACTGTTATTAGACTGGACCACAACAGGTCATCAGCTCATATCCCAGACCCCCCTATAAAGACTGTTATTAGACTGGACCACAACAGGTCATTAACTCATATCCCAGACCCCCCTATAAAGACTGTTATTAGACTGGACCACAACAGGTCATTAACTCATATCCCAGACCCCCCTATAAAGACTGTTATTAGACTGGACCACAACAGGTCATCAGCTCATATCCCAGACCCCCCTATAAAGACTGTTATTAGACTGGACCACAACAGGTCATTAACTCATATCCCAGACCCCCCTATAAAGACTGTTATTAGACTGGACCACAACAGGTCATTAACTCATATCCCAGACCCCCCTATAAAGACTGTTATTAGACTGGACCACAACAGGTCATCAGCTCATATCCCAGACCCCCCTATAAAGACTGTTATTAGACTGGACCACAACAGGTCATCAACTCATATCCCAGACCCCCCTATAAAGACAGACTGATTAGACTGGACCACAACAGGTCATCAACTCATATCCCAGACCCCCCTATAAAGACAGACTGATAAGACTGGACCACAACAGGTCATTAACTCATATCCCAGACCCCCCTATAAAGACTGTTATTAGACTGGACCACAACACGTCATTAACTCATATCCCAGACCCCCCTATAAAGACTGTTATTAGACTGGACCACAACAGGTCATTAACTCATATCCCAGACCCCCCTATAAAGACTGTTATTAGACTGGACCACAACAGGTCATTAACTCATATCCCAGACCCCCCTATAAAGACTGTTATTAGACTGGACCACAACAGGTCATTAACTCATATCCCAGACCCCCCTATAAAGACTGTTATTAGACTGGACCACAACAGGTCATCAACTCATATCCCAGAACCCCCTATAAAGACTGTTATTAGACTGGACCACAACAGGTCATCAGCTCATATCCCAGACCCCCCTATAAAGACTGTTATTAGACTGGACCACAACAAGTCATTAACTCATATCCCAGACCCCCCTATAAAGACTGTTATTAGACTGGACCACAACAGGTCATTAACTCATATCCCAGACCCCCCTATAAAGACTGTTATTAGACTGGACCACAACAGGTCATCAGCTCATATCCCAGACCCCCCTATAAAGACTGTTATTAGACTGGACCACAACAAGTCATTAACTCATATCCCAGACCCCCCTATAAAGACTGTTATTAGACTGGACCACAACAAGTCATTAACTCATATCCCAGACCCCCCTATAAAGACAGACTGATTAGACTGGACCACAACAGGTCATCAGCTCATATCCCAGACCCCCCTATAAAGACTGTTATTAGACTGGACCACAACAGGTCATTAACTCATATCCCAGACCCCCCTATAAACACAGTGATTAATAAGGAGAACTTGGCACACAGAACACATTAATCAAATCTATATATTTACAGACAATGACCACTAAGCCTTGACACATATCACTGAGACAACATGACAGTGTGGTTACCTTTGGTTTGGCACAGAGACCAAAGTCTATCAGTTTCAGGTTGTGGTCTTCATCTATCAACAGGTTCTCCTGAGGGAGGAGGAGAGAGAGGGGAGAAGAGAGAGAAAGAGGGGAGGAGAGAGAGGGAGAGAGAGAAGAGAGAGGGAGAGAGGGGAGAGGAGAGAGAGAGAGGGAGAGAGGGGAGATGAGAGAGACAGAGGGGAGGAGAGAGGGAGAGAGAGGAGAGAGAGACAGAGGGGAGAGAGAAGAGAGGGGAGAGACAGAGGGGAGAGAGAGAAAAGAGATTCAGAACCATCACCACCAGTGGGTAGTTCAGACACAACCACACAGACAACCACACAGACAACCACACAGACAACCACACAGACAACCACACAGACACCCACACAGACAACCACACAGACAACCACACAGACAACCACACAGACAACCACACAGACAACCACACAGACAACCACACAGACACCCACACAGACACCACACAGACACCCACACAGACAACCACACAGACAACCACACAGACAACCACACAGACAACCACACAGACAACCACACAGACAACCACACAGACAACCACACAGACACCCACACAGACACCCACACAGACAACCACAGACAAACACCCACACAAACACCCACACAGACAACCACAGACAAACACCCACACAAACAACCACACAGACAACCACACAGACAACCACACAGACAACCACAGACACCCACACAGACAACCACACAGACAACCACACAGACAACCAACCACACAAACACCCAAACAAACACCCACACAAACACCCACAAACAACCACACAGACCACACAAACAACCACACAAACACCCACACAGACAACCACAGACAAACACCCACACAAACACCCACACAAACAACCACACAGACAACCACACAGACAACCACACAGACAACCACAGACACCCACACAGACAACCACACAGACAACCACACAGACAACCACACAGACAACCAACCACACAAACACCCAAACAAACACCCACACCCACAAACAACCACACAGACCACACAAACTGGACCACAAACAACCACACAGACAACCACACAAACCCCAGAGAGCTTATATAGCTGTGGGCGTATCCCTGGTTACCTACCGGTTTGAGGTCTCTGTGGGCGTATCCCTGGTTATCGACCGGTTTGAGGTCTCTGTGGGCGTATCCCTGGTTACCTACCGGTTTCAGGTCTCTGTGGGCGCATCCCTGGTTACCTACCGTTTTGAGGTCTCTGTGGGCGTATCCCTGATTACCTACCGGTTTCAGGTCTCTGTGGGCGCATCCCTGGTTGCCTACCGGTTTCAGGTCTCTGTGGGCGTATCCCTGGTTACCTACCGGTTTCAGGTCTCTGTGGGCGTATCCCTGGTTACCTACCGGTTTCAGGTCTCTGTGGGCGTATCCCTGGTTACCTACCGGTTTCAGGTCTCTGTGGGCGCATCCCTGGTTACCTACCGGTTTCAGGTCTCTGTGGGCGTATCCCTGGTTACCTACCGGTTTCAGGTCTCTGTGGGCGTATCCCTGGTTACCTACCGGTTTCAGGTCTCTGTGGGCGCATCCCTGGTTACCTACCGGTTTCAGGTCTCTGTGGGCGTATCCCTGGTTACCTACCGGTTTGAGGTCTCTGTGGGCGTATCCCTGGTTACCTACCGGTTTCAGGTCTCTGTGGGCGTATCCCTGGCTGTGGACATAGGCCAGAGCTGAGACGATCTGTCTGAAGAACACTCTGGTCTCCTCTTCAGACAGACGGTCCTTAGCGATGATGTAGTCAAACAGCTCTCCTCCCGGACAATACTGGAGAAGACGAGGGGGAGAGAGAGGTTCATATTGGGGCCGGTCTGTCTGATGTGTGTCCTACCTCCAGGACAATACTGGAGAAGACGAGGGTGAGAGAGAGGTTCATATTGGGGCCGGTCTGTCTGATGTGGGTCCTACCCCCAGGACAATACTGGAGAAGACGAGGGGGAGAGAGAGGTTCATATTGGGGCCGGTCTGTCTGATGTGTGTCCTACCTCCAGGACAATACTGGAGAAGACGAGGGGGAGAGAGAGGTTCATATTGGGGCCGGTCTGTCTGATGTGTGTCCTACCTCCAGGACAATACTGGAGAAGACGAGGGGGAGAGAGGGGTTCATATTGGGGCCGGTCTGTCTGATGTGGGTCCTACCCCCAGGACAATACTGGAGAAGACGAGGGGGAGAGAGAGGTTCATATTGGGGCCGGTCTGTCTGATGTGGGTCCTACCCCCAGGACAATACTGGAGAAGACGAGGGTGAGAGAGAGGTTCATATTGGGGCCGGTCTGTCTGATGTGGGTCCTACCCCCAGGACAATACTGGAGAAGACGAGGGGGAGAGAGAGGTTCATATTGGGGCCGGTCTGTCTGATGTGTGGGTTCTACCTCCTGGACAATACTGGAGAAGACGAGGGGGAGAGAGAGGTTCATATTGGGGCCGGTCTGTCTGATGTGTGTCCTACCTCCAGGACAATACTGGAGAAGACGAGGGGGAGAGAGAGGTTCATATTGGGGCCGGTCTGTCTGATGTGTGGGTTCTACCTCCTGGACAATACTGGAGAAGACGAGGGGGAGAGAGAGGTTCATATTGGGGCCGGTCTGTCTGATGTGTGGGTCCTACCCCCAGGACAATACTGGAGAAGACGAGGGGGAGAGAGAGGTTCATATTGGGGCCGGTCTGTCTGATGTGTGGGTCCTACCCCCAGGACAATACTGGAGAAGACGAGGGGGAGAGAGGGGTTCATATTGGGGCCGGTCTGTCTGATGTGGGTCCTACCTCCAGGATCATGTATATCTGGTATTAGTCTATAACATGGTACAGTCTACAGAGTCTATAACATGGTACAGTCTACAGAGTCGATAACATGGTACAGTCTACAGAGTCTATAACATGGTACAGTCTACAGAGTCTATAACATGGTACAGTCTACAGACATGCTGACATGGGTCCTACCTCCAGGATCATGTATATCTTGGTATTAGTCTCGATAACATGGTACAGTCTACAGACATGCTGACATGGGTCCTACCTCCAGGATCATGTATATCTTGGTATTAGTCTCGATAACATGGTACAGTCTACAGACATGCTGACGTGGGTCCTACCTCCAGGATCATGTATATCTTGGTATTAGTCTCGATAACATGGTACAGTCTACAGAGTCTATAACATGGTAGTCTACAGAGTCTATAACATGGTACAGTCTACAGACATGCTGACATGGGTCCTACCTCCAGGATCATGTATATCTTGGTATTAGTCTCGATAACATGGTACAGTCTACAGACATGCTGATGGCTCAGACTCTTCATGGCCTCTATCTCCACCTTCACACGAGGAAGGTCCTCCTGCACAGAAGAATAAAAAAGAAAGTCTGTTTCTTTTACATGCCATCTACATTAGATTAAAACCATCACAGTAAAAACACACTAAATAGTAGTGACTTGAGAGAGAGAGAGACAGAGAGAGACAGAGAGAGGGAGGAAGGAAGGGAAAGAGAGAGACAGAGAGAGGGAGGAAGGAAGGGAGGGAGAGAGAGAGAGAGAGAGGAAGGGAAAAAGAGATACAGTATATGAGAGAGAGAGACTCACCCCCAGTTCCTTCTTCTCCATGATTTTAATGGCCACCTTCTCTCCCGTCAGGATGTGGCGACCCAGCTTGACCTTAGCAAAGCCTCCTGTAGGACACAACACACACCCAGCAGAATAGCAGGTCAGATGAGAGACCACACCCACCGATCAGAACTGATAACACCCACATACCGATCAGAACTGATAACACCCACCCACCCATCAGAACTGATAACACCCACCCACCCATCAGAACTGATAACACCCACCCACCGATCAGAACTGATAACACCCACCCACCATCAGAACTGATAACACACACCCATCAGAACTGATAACACCCACCCACCCATCAGAACTGATAACACCCACCCACCCATCAGAACTGATAACACCCACCCACCCATCAGAACTGATAACACCCACCCATCAGAACTGATAACACCCACCCATCAGAACTGATAACACCCACCCATCAGAACTGATAACACCCACCCACCCATCAGAACTGATAACACCCACCCATCAGAACTGATAACACCCACCCATCAGAACTGATAACACCCACCCACCCATCAGAACTGATAACACCCACCCACCCATCAGAACTGATAACACCCACCCACCCATCAGAACTGATAACACCCACCCACCCATCAGAACTGATAACACCCACCCATCAGAACTGATAACACCCACCCATCAGAACTGATAACACCCACCCACCCATCAGAACTGATAACACCCACCCACCCATCAGAACTGATAACACCCACCCATCAGAACTGATAACACACACCCACCCACCCATCAGAACTGATAACACCCACCCACCGATCAGAACTGATAACACCCACCCACCCATCAGAACTGATAACACCCACCCACCCATCAGAACTGATAACACCCACCCACCCATCAGAACTGATAACACCCACCCACCCATCAGAACTGATAACACCCACCCACCCATCAGAACGGATAACACCCACCCACCCATCAGAACTGATAACACACACCCACCCATCAGAACTGATAACACACACCCATCAGAACTGATAACACCCACCCACCCATCAGAACTGATAACACCCACCCACCCATCAGAACTGATAACACACACCCACCCATCAGAACTGATAACACCCACCCACCCATCAGAACTGATAACACCCACCCACCCATCAGAACTGATAACACCCACCCACCCATCAGAACTGATAACACCCACCCACCCATCAGAACTGATAACACCCACCCACCCATCAGAACTGATAACACCCACCACCCATTAGAACCATAACACCCACCCATCAGAACTGATAACACCCACCCACCCATCAGAACTGATAACACCCACCCACCCATCAGAACTGATAACACACACCCACCCATCAGAACTGATAACACACACCCATCAGAACTGATAACACCCACCCACCCATCAGAACTGATAACACCCACCCACCCATCAGAACTGATAACACCCACCCATCAGAACTGATAACACCCACCCATCAGAACTGATAACACCCACCCACCACCATCAGAACGGATAACACCCACCCACCCATCAGAACTGATAACACACACCCACCCATCAGAACTGATAACACCCACCCATCAGAACTGATAACACCCACCCACCCATCAGAACTGATAACACCCACCCACCCATCAGAACTGATAACACCCACCCACCCATCAGAACTGATAACACCCACCCACCCATCAGAACTGATAACACCCACCCACCCATCAGAACTGATAACACCCACCCACCCATCAGAACTGATAACACCCACCCACCCATCAGAACTGATAACACACACCCACCCATCAGAACTGATAACACCCACCCATCAGAACTGATAACACCCACCCACCCATCAGAACTGATAACACCCACCCATCAGAACTGATGACACCCACCCACCCATCAGAACTGATAACACCCACCCATCAGAACTGATAACACCCACCCATCAGAACTGATAACACCCACCCACCCATCAGAACTGATAACACCCACCCACCCATCAGAACTGATGACACCCACCCACCCATCAGAACTGATGACACCCACCCACCCATCAGAACTGATGACACCCACCCACCCATCAGAACTGATGACACCCACCCACCCATCAGAACTGATGACACCCACCCACCCATCAGAACTGATAACACCCACCCACCCATCAGAACTGATGACACCCACCCACCCATCAGAACTGATGACACCCACCCACCCATCAGAACTGATGACACCCACCCACCCATCAGAACTGATAACACCCACCCACCCATCAGAACTGATAACACCCACCCACCCATCAGAACTGATAACACCCACCCACCCATCAGAACTGATAACACCCACCCACCCATCAGAACTGATAACACCCACCCACCCATCAGAACTGATAACACCCACCCATCAGAACTGATAACACCCACCCACCCATCAGAACTGATGACACCCACCCACCCATCAGAACTGATGACACCCACCCACCCATCAGAACTGATAACACCCACCCACCCATCAGAACTGATAACACCCACCCACCCATCAGAACTGATGACACCCACCCACCCATCAGAACTGATAACACCCACCCACCCATCAGAACTGATAACACCCACCCACCCATCAGAACTGATAACACCCACCCACCCATCAGAACTGATAACACCCACCCACCCATCAGAACTGATAACACCCACCCACCCATCAGAACTGAAAACACACACCCACCGATCAGAACTGATGGAGAAGACGAGGGGAGAGAGAACACCCACCCACCCATCAGAACTGATAACACCCACCCACCCATCAGAACTGATAACACCCACCCACCCATCAGAACTGATAACACACACCCACCCATCAGAACTGATAACACCCACCCACCCATCAGAACTGATAACACCCACCCACCCATCAGAACTGATAACACCCACCCACCCATCAGAACTGATAACACCCACCCACCCATCAGAACTGATAACACACACCCATCAGAACGGATAACACCCACCCACCCACCCATCAGAACTGATAACACCCACCCATCAGAACTGATAACACCCACCCACCCATCAGAACTGATAACACCCACCCACCGATCAGAACTGATAACACACACCCATCAGAACGGATAACACACACCCACCAGAACTGATAACACCCACCCACCCATCAGAACTGATAACACCCACCCACCCATCAGAACTGATAACACACACCCACCCATCAGAACTGATAACACCCACCCACCCATCAGAACATGATAACACCCACCGATCAGAACTGATAACACCCACCCACCCATCAGAACTGATAACACCCACCCACCGATCAGAACTGATAACACACACCCATCAGAACGGATAACACACACCCACCAGAACTGATAACACCCACCCACCCATCAGAACTGATAACACCCACCCACCCATCAGAACTGATAACACCCACCCACCCATCAGAACTGATAACACCCACCGATCAGAACTGATAACACCCACCCACCCATCAGAACTGATAACACCCACCCATCAGAACGGATAACACCCACCCACCCATCAGAACTGATAACACCCACCCACCCATCAGAACTGATAACACACCCACCCATCAGAACTGATAACACCCACCCACCCATCAGAACTGATAACACCCACCCACCCATCAGAACTGATAACACCCACCCATCAGAACTGATAACACCCACCCACCAGAACTGATAACACCCACCCACCGATCAGAACTGATAACACCCACCCACCCATCAGAACTGATAACACACACCCACCCATCAGAACTGATAACACCCACCCACCCATCAGAACTGATAACACCCACCCACCCATCAGAACTGATAACACCCACCCACCAGAACTGATAACACCCACCCACCGATCAGAACTGATAACACCCACACACCCATCAGAACTGATAACACCCACCCACCAGAACTGATAACACCCACCCACCGATCAGAACTGATAACACCCACCCACCCATCAGAACTGATAACACACACCCACCCATCAGAACTGATAACACCCACCCACCCATCAGAACTGATAACACCCACCCACCCATCAGAACTGATAACACCCACCCATCAGAACTGATAACACACACCCACCCATCAGAACTGATAACACACACCCACCCATCAGAACTGATAACACCCACCCACCCATCAGAACTGATAACACCCACCCATGAGAACTGATAACACACACCCACCCATCAGAACTGATAACACACACCCACCCATCAGAACTGATAACACACACCCACCCATCAGAACTGATAACACACACCCACCCATCAGAACTGATAACACCCACCCACCCATCAGAACTGATAACACCCACCGATCAGAACTGATAACACCCACCCACCCATCAGAACTGATAACACCCACCCATCAGAACGGATAACACCCACCCACCCATCAGAACTGATAACACACCCACCCATCAGAACTGATAACACCCACCCACCCATCAGAACTGATAACACCCACCCACCCATCAGAACTGATAACACCCACCCATCAGAACTGATAACACCCACCCACCAGAACTGATAACACCCACCCACCGATCAGAACTGATAACACCCACCCACCCATCAGAACTGATAACACACACCCACCCATCAGAACTGATAACACCCACCCACCCATCAGAACTGATAACACCCACCCACCCATCAGAACTGATAACACCCACCCACCAGAACTGATAACACCCACCCACCGATCAGAACTGATAACACCCACACACCCATCAGAACTGATAACACCCACCCACCAGAACTGATAACACCCACCCACCGATCAGAACTGATAACACCCACCCACCCATCAGAACTGATAACACACACCCACCCATCAGAACTGATAACACCCACCCACCCATCAGAACTGATAACACCCACCCACCCATCAGAACTGATAACACCCACCCATCAGAACTGATAACACACACCCACCCATCAGAACTGATAACACACACCCACCCATCAGAACTGATAACACCCACCCACCCATCAGAACTGATAACACCCACCCATGAGAACTGATAAACACACCCACCCATCAGAACTGATAACACACCCACCCATCAGAACTGATAACACACACCCACCCATCAGAACTGATAACACACACCCACCCATCAGAACTGATAACACACACCCACCCATCAGAACTGATAACACCCACCCACCCATCAGAACTGATAACACCCACCCATGAGAACTGATAACACACACCCACCCATCAGAACTGATAACACACACCCACCCATCAGAACTGATAACACACACCCACCCATCAGAACTGATAACACACACCCACCCATCAGAACTGATAACACCCACCCACCCATCAGAACTGATAACACCCACCATCAGAACTGATAACACACACCCACCCATCAGAACTGATAACACCCACCCACCCATCAGAACTGATAACACCCACCCACCCATCAGAACTGTTAACACCCACCCACCCATCAGAACTGATAACACCCACCCACCCATCAGAACTGATAACACCCACCCATCAGAACTGATAACACCCACCCACCCATCAGAACTGATAACACCCACCCACTCATCAGAACTGATAACACCCACCCACCCATCAGAACTGATAACACCCACCCATCAGAACTGATAACACCCACCCATCAGAACTGATAACACCCACCCACCCACCCATCAGAACTGATAACACCCACCCACCCATCAGAACTGATAACACCCACCCACCCATCAGAACTGATAACACCCACCCACCCATCAGAACTGATAACACCCACCCATCAGAACTGATAACACCCACCCACCCATCAGAACTGATAACACCCACCCACCCATCAGAACTGATAACACCCACCCACCCATCAGAACTGATAACACCCACCCACCCATCAGAACTGATAACACCCACCCACCCATCAGAACGGATAACACCCACCCATCAGAACTGATAACACACACCCACCCACCCATCAGAACTGATAACACCCACCCATCAGAACTGATAACACCCACCCACCCATCAGAACTGATAACACCCACCCACCCATCAGAACTGATAACACCCACCCATCAGAACTGATAACACCCACCCACCCATCAGAACTGATAACACCCACCCATCAGAACTGATAACACCCACCCACCCGAACTGATAACACCCACCCACCCATCAGAACGGATAACACCCACCCATCAGAACTGATAACACCCACCCACCCATCAGAACTGATAACACCCACCCATCAGAACTGATAACACCCACCCATCAGAACTGATAACACCCACCCACCCATCAGAACTGATAACACCCACCCATCAGAACTGATAACACCCACCCATCAGAACTGATAACACCCACCCACCCATCAGAACTGATAACACCCACCCACCCATCAGAACTGATAACACCCACCCACCCATCAGAACTGATAACACACCCACCCATCAGAACTGATAACACCCACCCATCAGAACTGATAACACCCACCCATCAGAACTGATAACACCCACCCACCCATCAGAACTGATAACACCCACCCACCCATCAGAACTGATAACACCCACCCATCAGAACTGATAACACCCACCCACCTATCAGAACTGATAACACCCACCCATCAGAACTGATAACACCCACCCATCAGAACTGATAACACCCACCCACCCATCAGAACTGATAACACCCACCCACCCATCAGAACTGATAACACCCACCCATCAGAACTGATAACACACCCACCCACCCATCAGAACTGATAACACCCACCCACCCATCAGAACTGATAACACCCACCCACCCATCAGAACTGATAACACCCACCCACCCATCAGAACTGATAACACCCACCCATCAGAACTGATAACACCCACCCACCCATCAGAACTGATAACACCCACCCACCCATCAGAACTGATAACACCCACCCACCGATCAGAACTGATAACACCCACCCACCGATCAGAACTGATAACACCCACCCACCGATCAGAACTGATAACACCCACCCACCCATCAGAACTGATAACACCCACCCACCCATCAGAACTGATAACACCCACCCATCAGAACGGATAACACCCACCCATCAGAACTGATAACACCCACCCACCCATCAGAACTGATAACACCCACCCACCCATCAGAACTGATAACACCCACCCACCCACCCATCAGAACTGATAACACCCACCCACCCATCAGAACTGATAACACCCACCCACCCATCAGAACTGATAACACCCACCCATCAGAACTGATAACACCCACCCACCCACCCATCAGAACTGATAACACCCACCCATCAGAACTGATAACACCCACCCACCCATCAGAACTGATAACACCCACCCACCCATCAGAACTGATAACACCCACCCATCAGAACTGATAACACCCACCCACCCACCCATCAGAACTGATAACACCCACCCATCAGAACTGATAACACCCCACCCACCCATCAGAACTGATAACACCCACCCACCCATCAGAACTGATAACACCCACCCACCCACCCATCAGAACTGATAACACCCACCCACCCATCAGAACTGATAACACCCACCCACCCATCAGAACTGATAACACCCACCCATCAGAACTGATAACACCCACCCATCAGAACTGATAACACCCACCCACCCACCCATCAGAACTGATAACACCCACCCATCAGAACTGATAACACCCACCCACCCATCAGAACTGATAACACCCACCCATCAGAACTGATAACACCCACCCACCCATCAGAACTGATAACACCCACCCATCAGAACTGATAACACCCACCCATCAGAACTGATAACACCCACCCACCCATCAGAACTGATAACACCCACCCACCCATCAGAACTGATAACACCCACCCACCCATCAGAACTGATAACACACACCCACCCATCAGAACTGATAACACCCACCCACCCATCAGAACTGATAACACCCACCCACCCATCAGAACAGATAACACCCACCCACCCATCAGAACTGATAACACCCACCCACCCATCAGAACAGATAACACCCACCCACCCATCAGAACCGATAACACCCACCCACCGATCAGAACTGATAACACCCACCCACCGATCAGAACTGATAACACCCACCCACCCATCAGAACTGATAACACCCACCCACCCATCAGAACCGATAACACCCACCCACCCATCAGAACTGATAACACCCACCCACCCATCAGAACTGATAACACCCACCCATCAGAACTGATAACACCCACCCATCAGAACTGATAACACACACCCACCCATCAGAACTGATAACACCCACCCATCAGAACTGATAACACACACCCACCCATCAGAACTGATAACACCCACCCATCAGAACTGATAACACACACCCACCCATCAGAACTGATAACACCCACCCATCAGAACTGATAACACCCACCCACCCATCAGAACTGATAACACCCACCCATCAGAACTGATAACACCCACCCATCAGAACTGATAACACCCACCCATCAGAACTGATAACACCCACCCACCCATCAGAACTGATAACACCCACCCATCAGAACTGATAACACCCACCCACCCATCAGAACTGATAACACCCACCCATCAGAACTGATAACACCCACCCACCCATCAGAACTGATAACACCCACCCATCAGAACTGATAACACCCACCCATCAGAACTGATAACACCCACCCACCCATCAGAACTGATAACACCCACCCACCCATCAGAACTGATAACACCCACCCATCAGAACTGATAACACCCACCCACCCATCAGAACTGATAACACCCACCCATCAGAACTGATAACACCCACCCACCCATCAGAACTGATAACACCCACCCACCCATCAGAACTGATAACACCCACCCATCAGAACTGATAACACCCACCCACCCATCAGAACTGATAACACCCACCCACCCATCAGAACTGATAACACCCACCCACCCATCAGAACTGATAACACCCACCCACCCATCAGAACTGATAACACCCACCCATCAGAACTGATAACACCCACCCACCCATCAGAACTGATAACACCCACCCATCAGAACTGATAACACCCACCCACCCATCAGAACTGATAACACCCACCCACCCATCAGAACTGATAACACCCACCCACCCATCAGAACTGATAACACCCACCCACCCACCCATCAGAACTGATAACACCCACCCACCCATCAGAACTGATAACACCCACCCATCAGAACTGATAACACACACCCATCAGAACTGATAACACACACACATTCCTGGTGGCTCGTGTGTCGGTACAGATGGTTGTGTTGAAGTGTCTCACCCGAGCCGATGGTCTCGTAGACTTCATAGTACTTGAGGAGTTCCGCCATGCTGTCCATCTTCGCCGAAAACACAACCTTCCAGCCGCGATAAACAAAAACACACAGCGACATTTAGCTAAAAGGCTCCAGAAGGTTAGTTCCTGATAGATGGCTATTGGCTAAAATAACATCCCAACCAGACCTGCCTGTCTTAGCTAGCTTGCTAACGTTAGCTGCCTGTCAACTGGATACCTACACCACCCCATGTCACAGGAAGGCCATAAAGATCATCAAGGACAACAACCACCCGAGCCACTGCCTGTTCACCCCGCTATCATCCAGAAGGCGAGGTCAGTACAGGTGCATCAAAGCTGGGACCGAGAGACTGAAAAACAGCTTCTATCTCAAGGCCATCAGACTGTTAAACAGCCACCACTAACATTGAGTGGCTGCTGCCAACACACTGTCATTGACACTGACCCAACTCCAGCCACTTTAATAATGGGAATTGATGGGAAATGATGTAAATATATCACTAGCCACTTTAAACAATGCTACCTTATATAATGTTACTTACCCTACATTATTCATCTCATATGTATACGTACGTATATACTGTACTCTATATCATCTACTGCATCCTTGTGTAATACATGTATCACTAGCCACTTTAACTATGCCACTTGGTCTACTTTGTCTACATACTCATCTCATATGTATATACTGTACTCGATACCATCTACTGTATGCTGCTCTGTACCATCACTCATTCATATATCTTTATGTACATATTCCTTATCCCCTTACACTGTGTATAAGACAGTAGTTTTGGAATTGTTAGTTAGATTACTTGTTGGTTATCACTGCATTGTCGGAACTAGAAGCACAAGCATTTCGCTACACTCGCATTAACATCTGCTAACCATGTGTATGTGACAAATAAAATAACATTTGATTTGGAACTGACAACCTTCGGTCTCCTTTGAAATAGTCGATAAGCTCATGTTAACTTAAAAATCGAAATGTTTCAACGCATAAGATGACAAAGAAGAACATAAGTACACTTCTAACATATAAACAAATGCGGTAGTAAGCTGTGACTTATCAATTCAAACCAGATAGCAACATTATTACGTTAGTTAATTTCACTGACTTGCGGGTTGCCCCAAGTATGCTAATGTTAGCTAGGCTAACGATACTTTAGTACAGTTTGGCTAACTAAGTTATCCTATGCTAAAGCGTCGAACCTACCTTAAAATAAATACAAAACGTGGATATAGTGAGGAAAGCAAAAAGTAATCACGAATGTGGAAATATATACTTAGTATTTTTGTAATATTTACAGCCCTCTCGCTCAGCGATGTCCTGTTGTCGAAGTTTGAATTCCCCACTGCAGTGACGCAATATCCTACTTCCGGTGTCTGCATCCAACGTATCTACTTCCTCCCTCTATCGTTGAGAAATGGCAATGCATCTATAAAATGTATTCTTTTATTTAATTTTTTTATTTAACCTTTATTTAATTAAGAAAGTAATTTAAGAACAAATTCTTATTTTACAATGACGGCCTACCCCGTCATTGCATCTATCGTTCAGTATTGACACTGCAGCTACAAAACGGATTCTACACTATAAGTCCCTAACTACAGGATCTTGGATCAGATCATTCTAGCCCACAAACCTAACTTTAAAGGGCCAATCAGCGGTTGAAACAATAACAAAGCCACTCCACGCCACTGTTTCGGTAAAAAAGCTGAAGAATGGGACTGGAGAAAAGTAATCACTCTCAAATTCATAGACGAAGCTATGGATGCGAGGACTGACCATTCATAACATTCTAGATTTAAAGGTAGACTCAGCGAAATTACGTTGTCACGTGCATAACCTGGGCAGCCGCAAGTGGGCTTTATGGTTCTCCACTATATTCTGGGCTTGATGGTTCTTCACAACCCTCTGGGCTTGAAGGTTCTCCACTATCCTCTGGGCTTGAAGGTTCTCCACTATCCTCTGGGCTTGAAGGTTCTCCACTAACCCTCTGGGCTTGAAGGTTCTCCACTACCCTCTGGGCTCCACTATCCCCTGGGCTCCACTATCCTCTGGGATCCACTATCCTCTGGGATCCACTATCCTCTGTGCTTCACTATCCTCTGGGCTTGATGGAGCTCCACTAACCCTCTGGGCTTGAAGGTTCTCCACTACCCTCTGGGCTCCACTATCCCCTGGGCTCCACTATCCTCTGGGATCAACTATCCCCTGGGCTCCACTATCCTCTGGGCTCCACTATCCTCTGGGCTCCATTACCCTCTGGGCTCCACTATCCTCTGGGTTCCACTACCCTCTGGACTCCACTACCCTCTGGGCTCCACTATCCTCTGGGCTTGATGGACCTCCACTACCCTCTGGGTTCCACTATCCTCTGGGCTTGATGGAGCTCCACTATCCTCTGGGCTTGATGGAGCTCCACTACCCTCTGGGCTCCACTATCCCCTGGGCTCCACTACCCTCTGGGTTCCACAACCCTCTGGGCTCCACTATCCCCTGGGCTCCACTACACTCTGGGCTCCACTACCCTCTGGGTTCCACCACCCTCTGGGCTCCACTACCCTCTGGGCTCCACTATCCTCTGGGTTCCACTATCCTCTGGGCTCCACTATCCTCTGGGTTCCACTACCCTCTGGGCTCCACTATCCTCTGGGTTCCACTACCCTCTGGGCTCCACTACCCTCTGGGCTCCACTATCCTCTGGGCTCCACTATCCTCTGGGTTCCACTACCCTCTGGGTTCCACTATCCTCTGGGTTCCACTACCCTCTGGGTTCCACTATCCTCTGGGCTCCACTACCCTCTGGGCTCCACTACCCTCTGGGTTCCACTATCCTCTGGGCTCCACTACCCTCTGGGTTCCACTACCCTTTGGGCTCCACTATCCTCTGGGTTCCACTATCCTCTGGGTTCCACTACCCTCTGGGCTCCACTACCCTCTGGGCTCCACTATCCTCTGGGTTCCACTATCCTCTGGGCTCCACTATCCTCTGGGCTCCACTACCCTCTGGGCTCCACTACCCTCTGGGTTCCACTATCCTCTGGGCTCCACTACCCTCTGGGTTCCACTACCCTTTGGGCTCCACTATCCTCTGGGTTCCACTATCCTCTGGGCTCCACTACCCTCTGGGTTCCACTACCCTTTGGGCTCCACTATCCTCTGGGTTCCACTATCCTCTGGGTTCCACTACCCTCTGGGCTCCACTACCCTCTGGGTTCCACTACCCTCTGGGCTCCACTATCCTCTGGGTTCCACTACCCTCTGGGCTCCACTATCCTCTGGGCTTGATGGATCTCCACTACCCTCTAGGCTTGATGGTTCTCCACTACCCTCTAGGCTTGATGGATCTCCACTATCCTCTGGGCTTGATGGTTCTCCACTACCCTCTAGGCTTGATGGTTCTCCACTACCCTCTAGGCTTGATGGTTCTCCACTACCCTCTAGGCTTGATGGTTCTCCACTACCCTCTAGGCTTGATGGTTCTCCACTATCCTCTGGGCTTGATGGTTCTCCACTACCCTCTAGGCTTGATGGTTCTCCACTACCCTCTAGGCTTGATGGTTCTCCACTATCCTCTGGGCTTGATGGATCTCCACTACCCTCTAGGCTTGATGGTTCTCCACTACCCTCTGGGCTTGATGGTTCTCCACTACCCTCTAGGCTTGATGGTTCTCCACTACCCTCTAGGCTTGACGGTTCTCCACTATCCTCTGGGCTTGATGTACACAGCTGGTGATACACTCCTGTCCCCCTGGTGACCGGTTCCTAACTATAACATTCTCCATTCAGGCTGGAAAGGCTTCGATTTCCTACTTAAGTAGTTTTAATGTTGAGAAGGTGAGGGAAAACATGGAAAATATACATACTTTAAAAAAGTAAAACATGATTTTCCAGCATCACGCTAATGGTTAATGCCTAGGAATGTTACTTCCTGATGTTGTGTTTAGCCATCATGCTAATGGTTAATGTCTAGGAATGTTACTTCCTGATGTTGTGTTTAGCCACCATGCTAATGGTTAATGCCTAGGAATGTTACTTCCTGATGTTGTGTTTAGCCATCATGCTAATGGTTAATGACTAGGAATGTTACTTCCTGATGTTGTGTTTAGCCACCATGCTAATGGTTAATGTCTAGGAATGTTACTTCCTGATGTTGTGTTTAGCCACCATGCTAATGGTTAATGCCTAGGAATGTTACTTCCTGATGTTGTGTTTAGCCACCATGCTAATGGTTAATGCCTAGGAATGTTACTTCCTGATGTTGTGTTTAGCCACCATGCTAATGGTTAATGTCTAGGAATGTTGGTAGAGCATGGCGCTTGTAACGCCAGGGTAGTGGGTTCGATCCCCGGGACCACCCATACGTAGAATGTATGCACACATGACTGTAAGTCGCTTTGGATAAAAGCGTCTGCTAAATGGCATATAATGTTACTTCCTGATGTTGTGTTTAGCCACCATGCTAATGGTTAATGTCTAGGAATGTTACTTCCTGATGTTGTGTTTAGCCACCATGCTAATGGTTAATGTCTAGGAATGTTACTTCCTGATGTTGTGTTTAGCCACCATGCTAATGGTTAATGTCTAGAAATGTTACTTCCTGATGTTGTGTTTAGCCACCATGCTAATGGTTAATGTCTAGTTAATGTTACTTCCTGATGTTGTGTTAGCCACCATGCTAATGGTTAATGTCTAGGAATGTTACTTCCTGATGTTGTGTTTAGCCACCATGCTAATGGTTAATGCCTAGGAATGTTACTTCCTGATGTTGTGTTTAGCCACCATGCTAGAGTGGTTAATGCCTAGGAATGTTACTTCCTGATGTTGTGTTTAGCCACCATGCTAATGGTTAATGCCTAGGAATGTTACTTCCTGATGTTGTGTTTAGCCACCATGCTAATGGTTAATGTCTAGGGATGATACTTCCTGATATTGTGTTTAGCCACCATGCTAATGGTTAATGTCTAGGAACACTTTTTTTTGGTCACTACATGATATGTGTTATTTCATAGTTTTGGAAGTCTTCACGATTAATTCTACAATGTAGACAACAATTAACAATTAAGAAAAACCCTGGAATGAGTAGGTGTTTTAAAACTTAGTAGGTGTGTGTGTGTGTGTGTGTGTGTGTGTGTGTGTGTGTGTGTGTGTGTGTGTGTGTGTGTAACGTGTCCGCTGGGAGTCGGGAAGCAAATACAGGAAGTGAATCATCGAAAAATGATCGTGTGTGTTTTCTGTTCGACCTTATGTTATTTGTACCGTTACATTGTTATTGATGACTGCGTTGTGGGGCTTAAGAGTTAGCAAGAAAGGTATTTTACTGCACATTAAAAACGGGAAACGTGATGTGTGTTGTAAGTTATTTCAGGGTCCCTCAATGCTCGTAACTGACCACATGTTTTGGCGTGCACACACACACACACACACACACACACACACACACACACACACACACACACACACACACACACACACACACACACACACACACACACACACACACACACACACACACACACACACACACACACACACACACACACACACACACACACACACACACAGTACTACACACACACACACACACACACACACACACACACACACACACACACACACACACAGTACTATACACACACACACACACACACACACACACACACACACACACACACACACACACACACACACACACACACACACACACACACACACACACACACACACACACACACACAGTATGCATAATCCAACATGACTTGTATGAAGCTGTTACAGTGGAACGCTGGTGTTCCGGTTCTAGAACCGCTTAGAATTCCCAACATTCCAGAGCAATGTTCCGGAGCCTCAACTCTGCAGGTGGGAGGGGTCTGTGTCTGATCTCATTCATTGTGATCTGAAAAGACATAACTGATCCGGGATCAGCCCAACTCTTACTCTGACACACCTGATAGATACGGCTGTACTGTAGAAAACCTTTTCTTACCGTAAAGATCGTTTGGAATATTATTATTTATCTCTCGTCTGTCTTCACATCCGTCATTTTCCAGCAGTTGAAATCAGAAGGTCTGAAAACTTCTACAGTTACCTCCCACGGTGTGTGTGTGTGTGTGTATGTCTCCTCTCATGGTGTTGGCTGAGTGTGTGTGTGTGTGTGTGTGTGTGTGTGTGTATCTCTCCTCTCATGGTGTTGGCTGAGTGTGTGTGTGTGTGTGTGTGTGTGTGTGTGTGTGTGTATATGTATTGTAGTGTGTGTGTGTATTGTATAGTGTGTGTGTGTGTGTGTGTGTGTGTGTGTGTGTGTGTGTGTGTGTGTGTGTGTGTGTGTGTGTGTGTGTGTGTGTGTGTGTGTGTGTGTGTGTCTCTCCTCTCGTGGTGTTGGCTGAGTGTGTGTGTATGTGTGTGTGTGTGTGTTGTACTGTGTGTGTGTGTGTGTGTGTGTGTGTGTGTGTGTGTGTGTGTGTGTGTGTGTGTGTGTGTGTGTGTGTGTGTGTGTGTGTGTGTGTGTGTAGTACTGTGTGTGTGTGTGTGTGTTTGTGTGTGTGTGTTTGTGTGTGTGTGTTGGCAGAGTTATGATAATATTGCGTCCCTATGTGTTTAAAGTTGAACCAATCATTTATGTCCAGATAAATATTACCATAAGCAAGACGGAGAGAAGCTCAGCCAACACCCTGAGAGGAGAGATACACACACACACTACAATACACACACTACAATACACACACTACAATACACACACTACAATACACACACTACAATACACACACTACAATACATATACGAACACACACACACTACACACACTACAATACACACACAACAATACACACACACACACTAAACTCAGCAAAAAATAAGAAACATCCTCTCACTGTCAACTACGTTTATTTTCAGCAAACTTAACATGTGTAAATATTTGTATGAACATAACAAGAGACATAAACTGAACATGTTCCACAGACATGTGACTTAACAGAAAAATGTGTCCCTGAACAAAAGAGAAGGTCAAAATCAAAAGTAACAGTCAGTATCTGTTGTGGCCACCAGCTGCATTAAGTACTGCAGTGCATCTCCTCCTCATGGACTGCACCAGATTTGCCAGTTCTCTCCCAGTTCAGTCAGGGCTCTGAAGTGTCCAAGATGCTGTACTGTAATGATGCTGAACCAGGGCTCTGAAGTGTCCAAGATGCTGTGTTATAATGATGCTGAACCAGGGCTCTGAAGTGTCCAAGATGCTGTGTTGTAATGATGCTGAACCAGGGCTCTGAAGTGTCCAAGATGCTGTACTGTAATGATGCTGAACCAGGGCTCTGAAGTGTCCAAGATGCTGTACTGTAATGATGCTCAACCAGGGCTCTGAAGTGTCCAAGATGCTGTACTATAATGATGCTGAACCAGGGCTCTGAAGTGTCCAAGATGCTGTACCGTAATGATGCTGAACCAGGGCTCTGAAGTGTCCAAGATGCTGTACTGTAATGATGCTCAACCAGGGCTCTGAAGTGTCCAAGATGCTGTGTTATAATGATGCTGAACCAGGGCTCTGAAGTGTCCAAGATGCTGTGTTATAATGATGCTGAACCAGGGCTCTGAAGTGTCCAAGATGCTGTACCGTAATGATGCTCAACCAGGGCTCTGAAGTGTCCAAGATGCTGTACTGTAATGATGCTGAGCCAGGGCTCTGAAGTGTCCAAGATGCTGTGTTATAATGATGCTGAACCAGGGCTCTGAAGTGTCCAAGATGCTGTACCGTAATGATGCTGAACCAGGGCTCTGAAGTGTCCAAGATGCTGTGTTATAATGATGCTGAACCAGGGCTCTAAGTGTTCAAGATGCTGTGTTATAATGATGCAGAACCAGGGCTCTGAAGTGTCCAAGATGCTGTGTTATAATGATGCTGAACCAGGGCTCTGAAGTGTTGAGGATGCTGTGTTATAATGATGCTGAACCAGAGCTCTGAAGTGTCCAAGATGCTGTACTGTAATGATGCTGAACCAGGGCTCTGAAGTGTCCAAGATGCTGTGTTATAATGATGCTGAACCAGGGCTCTGAAGTGTTCAAGATGCTGTGTTATAATGATGCTGAACCAGGGCTCTGAAGTGTCCAAGATGCTGTGTTATAATGATGCTGAACCAGGGCTCTGAAGTGTTGAGGATGCTGTGTTATAATGATGCTGAACCAGAGCTCTGAAGTGTCCAAGATGCTGTACTGTAATGATGCTGAACCAGGGCTCTGAAGTGTCCAAGATGCTGTGTTATAATGATGCTGAACCAGGGCTCTGAAGTGTCCAAGATGCTGTACTGTAATGATGCTGAACCAGGGCTCTGAAGTGTCCAAGATGCTGTACTGTAATGATGCTGAACCAGGGCTCTGAAGTGTCCAAGATGCTGTGTTATAATGATGCTGAACCAGGGCTCTGAAGTGTCCAAGATGCTGTGTTATAATGATGCTGAACCAGGGCTCTGAAGTGTCCAAGATGCTGTACTGTAATGATGCTGAACCAGGGCTCTGAAGTGTCCAAGATGCTGTGTTATAATGATGCTGAACCAGGGCTCTGAAGTGTCCAAGATGCTGTGTTATAATGATGCTGAACCAGGGCTCTGAAGTGTCCAAGATGCTGTGTTATAACGATGCTCAACCAGGGCTCTGAAGTGTCCAAGATGCTGTGTTATAATGATGCTGAACCAGGGCTCTGAAGTGTCCAAGATGCTGTGTTATAATGATGCTGAACCAGGGCTCTGAAGTGTCCAAGATGCTGTACTGTTATGATGCTGAACCAGGGCTCTGAAGTGTCCAAGATGCTGTACTGTAATGATGCTGAACCAGGGGAAGTGTCCAAGATGCTGTGTTATAACGATGCTCAACCAGGGCTCTGAAGTGTCCAAGATGCTGTGTTATAATGATGCTGAACCAGGGCTCTGAAGTGTCCAAGATGCTGTGTTATAATACCACTCTAACCACTAGACTACCTACCTCCTCTACACTCTAACCACTAGGCTACCTACCTCCTCTACACTCTAACCACTAGGCTACCTGCCACCTCTACACTCTAACCACTAGTCTACCTGCCTCCTCTACACTCTAAACACTAGGCTACCTGCCTCCTCTACACTCTAACCACTAGGCTACCTACCTCCTCTACACTCTAACCACTAGACTACCTGCCACCTCTACACTCTAACCACTAGACTGCCTGCCGCCTCTAACCACTAGACTACCTGTTACACTCTAACCACTAGGCTACCAGCCTCCTCTACACTCTAACCACTAGGCTACCTGCCACCTCTACTCTCTGACCACTAGACTACCTACCTCCTCTACACTCTAACCACTAGGCTACCTACCTCCTCTACACTCTAACCACTAGGCTACCTACCTCCTCTACACTCTAACCACTAGGCTACCTGCCTCCTCTACACTCTAACCACTAGGCTACCTGCCTCCTCTACACTCTAACCACTAGACTACCTACCTCCTCTACACTCTAACCACTAGGCTACCTGCCTCCTCTACACCCTAACCACTAGACTACCTGCCTCCTCTACACTCTAACCACTAGGCTACCTGCCTCCTCTACACTCTAACCACTAGACTACCTACCTCCTCTACACTCTAACCACTAGGCTACCTACCTCCTCTACACTCTAACCACTAGGCTACCTGCCACCTCTACACTCTAACCACTAGGCTACCTGCCACCTCTACACTCTAACCACTAGACTACCTACCTCCTCTACACTCTAACCACTAGATTACCTGCCACCTCTACACTCTAACCACTAGACTGCCTGCTGCCTCTAACCACTAGACTACCTGCCTCCTCTACACTCTAACCACTAGGCTACCAGCCTCCTCTACACTCTAACCACTAGGCTACCTGCCACCTCTACTCTCTGACCACTAGACTACCTACCTCCTCTACACTCTAACCACTAGGCTACCTACCTCCTCTACACTCTAACCACTAGGCTACCTACCTCCTCTACACTCTAACCACTAGGCTACCTGCCTCCTCTACACTCTAACCACTAGGCTACCTGCCTCCTCTACACTCTAACCACTAGACTACCTACCTCCTCTACACTCTAACCACTAGGCTACCTACCTCCTCTACACTCTAACCACTAGGCTACCTGCCACCTCTACACTCTAACCACTAGTCTACCTGCCTCCTCTACACTCTAACCACTAGGCTACCTGCCTCCTCTACACTCTAACCACTAGGCTACCTACCTCCTCTACACTCTAACCACTAGACTACCTGCCACCTCTACACTCTAACCACTAGACTACCTGCCGCCTCTAACCACTAGACTACCTGCCTCCTCTACACTCTAACCACTAGGCTACCAGCCTCCTCTACACTCTAACCACTAGGCTACCTGCCACCTCTACTCTCTAACCACTAGACTACCTACCTCCTCTACACTCTAACCACTAGGCTACCTACCTCCTCTACACTCTAACCACTAGGCTACCTACCTCCTCTACACTCTAACCACTAGGCTACCTGCCACCTCTACACTCTAACCACTAGACTACCTGCCTCCTCTACACTCTAACCACTAGACTACCTGCCTCCTCTACAATTTAACCACTAGGCTACCCACCTCCTCTACACTCTAACCACTAGGCTACCTGCCTCCTCTACACTCTAACCACTAGGCTACCCGCCTCCTCTACACTCTAACCACTAGACTACCTACCTCCTCTACACTCTACCCACTAGACTACCTGCCTCCTCTACACTCTAACCACTAGACTACCTACCTCCTCTACACTCTAACCACTAGGCTACCTGCCTCCTCTACACTCTAACCACTAGACTACCTGCCTCCTCTACACTCTAACCACTAGACTACCTACCTCCTCTACACTCTAACCACTAGACTACCTACCTCCTCTACACTCTAACCACTAGACTACCTACCTCCTCTACACTCTAACCACTAGTCTACCTGCCTCCTCTACACTCTAACCACTAGACTACCTACCTCCTCTACACTCTAACCACTAGACTACCTGCCACCTCTACACTCTAACCACTAGGCTACCTACCTCCTCACACTCTAACCACTAGACTACCTACCTCCTCTACACTCTAACCACTAGACTACCTACCTCCCCTCTACACTCTAACCACTAGGCTACCTACCTCCTCTACACTCTAACCACTAGACTACCTACCTCCTCTACACTTTAACCACTAGACTACCTGCCACCTCTACACTCTAACCACTAGACTACCTGCCACCTCTACACTCTAACCACTAGACTACCTGCCACCTCTACACTCTAACCACTAGACTACCTGCCGCCCTAACCACTAGACTACCTGCCTCCTCTACACTCTAACCACTAGGCTACCAGCCTCCTCTACACTCTAACCACTAGGCTACCTGCCACCTCTACTCTCTAACCACTAGACTACCTACCTCCTCTACACTCTAACCACTAGGCTACCTACCTCCTCTACACTCTAACCACTAGGCTACCTACCTCCTCTACACTCTAACCACTAGGCTACCTGCCACCTCTACACTCTAACCACTAGACTACCTGCCTCCCTCTACACTCTAACCACTAGACTACCTGCCTCCCTCTACAATTTAACCACTAGGCTACCCACCTCCTCTACACTCTAACCACTAGGCTACCTGCCTCCTCTACACTCTAACCACTAGGCTACCTGCCTCCTCTACACTCTAACCACTAGACTACCTGCCTCCTCTACACTCTAACCACTAGACTACCTACCTCCTCTACACTCTAACCACTAGGCTACCTACCTCCTCTACACTCTAACCACTAGGCTACCTGCCTCCTCTACACTCTAACCACTAGGCTACCCGCCTCCTCTACACTCTAACCACTAGACTACCTACCTCCTCTACACTCTACCCACTAGACTACCTGCCTCCTCTACACTCTAACCACTAGACTACCTACCTCCTCTACACTCTAACCACTAGGCTACCTGCCTCCTCTACACTCTAACCACTAGACTACCTGCCTCCTCTACACTCTAACCACTAGACTACCTACCTCCTCACACTCTAACCACTAGACTACCTACCTCCTCTACACTCTAACCACCAGACTACCTACCTCCTCTACACTCTAACCACTAGTCTACCTGCCTCCTCTACACTCTAACCACTAGACTACCTACCTCCTCTACACTCTAACCACTAGACTACCTGCCACCTCTACACTCTAACCACTAGGCTACCTACCTCCCTCACACTCCAACCACTAGACTACCTACCTCCTCTACACCTAACCACTAGGCTACCTACCTCCTCTACACTCTAACCACTAGACTACCTACCTCCTCTACACTT
>NW_026280426.1:0-1331 GCF_023373465.1 Oncorhynchus keta
TACAATTCTAAGGTTGTGAGCTAAATTCCCTGCTGAGTCGCATCATTCTGAATTCGCATTGGAGAAGCGCCAAGGTTCTTCCCCTCTGTTGCATTTTGAAAAGGAGGCAAGGAGAGGACGAAGGAGGAGGAGGAATCAAGAAAATACAATTGAGATTCACCCACAGACAGCAGGAGATAAGTTGTGAATGAGAACAATACTCACATCTTTCTTGGAGAGAGAACTGTCATCCTCTTCCGTCTCAGACAAGACGGGGGCGGAGGAGTTGTTCATCTCCATCTCCTGGCTCTCCTCCTCCTCTTCTTCTTCTGGAAAAGGATAGAAAACACAGAACATTCACTGACCAGTTCAAGCTCCGACAAGGCTCTGAACCCAGATAACAAGAACTAGGACTGCAGTACTTGGAATAAAAAGATACCATCAGGGTTAGAGGTTTGGTTGATGTTAACTTACTGAAAGAAACATTCAATAAATATATGTTATGAATAGAGTTAGCTTACTTTATTTGCTTAAGTCACGATTTTGTCATTTGTTAAGGATTTATGCATAATCCCACTCCAGTGTGTTCTGACCTGTGGGAGCGGTGCTTAGCTGCTCCTGTCTGATCTCCTTTAGTTGGAGAATCTTCTCCAGGGCCTGAGGGATCTTAGGGCCAATGCCCACCTCCTCTCCCTGCCACACCTGTTAAAACACACGCACACTAGATTTTCCTGATACTAAACATATCGCATATACATTTCTTCTAAATCTTACACCGAGCAGACTTCTATAGCAGCTGAATTCTTACCTGAGATAACTCACTAAATGAAAACAAGCGTCCAGTTCAATTGACATGGGTATTTGTCCCTTGTGTTTAAAAGCAAAGTAGACCACGGCAAACAATATTTACAAGGACAATGTCTATTAGCTCGACGTTGGGTCGTACCTCTCTGGCGTCCTCCCCTGGCGGTGGGGGAACTCTCTGTCTCTGGGTATGCATCATGGACATACCAGGAGGGGGTGGGTTCATTCCACCAGTGTTTATACCAGGAGGGGGTGGGTTCATACCTACAACACAACAAGACCCACATTTTGATTTACACCAACCATGTGGATGTACCGCCGCCGTGTTATGTAAGCAAGAAACAGACGAAAATGGACAGAAACAGGGAGGGACTATCTGGAAATGTCCAATAAGAAACGCTCGTTGTCGTTTTCTGTGGAGAACGACCGATACGGGTTTTGAAGGGCCGATATGGAGAAAAATTGAAAAATGGCCAATAGTTTATGGCGATAATACCTTGAAAATGTGAACATTTTAATCATTTGAACATTTCAATAATTCAATAATA
>NW_026280427.1:0-12500 GCF_023373465.1 Oncorhynchus keta
GTCCTCAGGACTACCAGAGTAGAGGTCCATTCAGTGTGTCCTCAGGACTACCAGAGTAGAGTTTAATTCAGTGTGTCCTCAGGACTACCAGAGTAGAGGTCCATTCAGTGTGTCCCTCAGGACTACCAGAGTAGAGGTCCATTCAGTGTGTCCTCAGGACTACCAGAGTATATCCATTCAGAGGTCCATTCAGTGTGTCCTCAGGACTACCAGAGTAGAGGTCCATTCAGTGTGTCCTCAGGACTACCAGAGTAGAGGTCCATTCAGTGTGTCCTCAGGGCTACCAGAGTAGAGGTCCATTCAGTGTGTCCTCAGGGCTACCAGAGTAGAGGTCCATTCAGTGTGTCCTCAGGACTACCAGAGTAGAGTCCATTCCAGATTGTGTCCTCAGGACTACCAGAGTAGAGTCCATTCAGTGTGTCCTCAGGGCTACCAGAGTAGAGGTCCATTCAGTGTGTCCTCAGGGCTACCAGAGTAGAGGTCCATTCAGTGTGTCCTCAGGGCTACCAGAGTAGAGGTTAATCCAGATTGTGTCCTCAGGACTACCAGAGAGTCCTCAGATTGTGTCCTCAGGGCTACCAGAGTAGAGGTCCATTCAGTGTGTCCTCAGGGCTACCAGAGTAGAGGTCCATTCAGTGTCCTCAGGGCTACCAGAGTAGAGGTCCATTCAGTGTGTCCTCAGTGAGGTCCATTCAGGTGTCCTAGGGCTACCAGAGTAGAGGTCCATTCAGTGTGTCCTCAGGGCTACCAGGTCCATTCACTAGTCCTCAGGTCCATTCATTGTGTCCTCAGGACTACCAGAGTAGAGGTCCATTCAGTGTGTCCTCAGGACTACCAGAGTAGAGGTCCATTCAGTGTGTCCTCAGGGGCTACCAGAGTAGAGGTCCATTCAGTGTGTCCTCAGGACTACCAGAGTAGAGGTCCATTCAGAGTGTCCTTAACTACCAGAGTAGAGGTCCAGTCCTCAGGACTACCAGAGTAGAGGTCTCCAGTAGAGTTTAATCCAGATTGGTCCTCAGGACTACCAGAGTAGAGTCCATCCAGATTGTGTCCTCAGGGCTACCAGAGTAGAGGTCCATTCAGTGTGTCCTCAGGACTACCAGAGTAGAGGTCCATTCAGTGTGTCCTCAGGGCTACCAGAGTAGAGGTCCATTCAGTGTCCATTCAGGGCTACCAGAGTAGAGGTCCATTCAGTGTGTCCTCAGTCCATTCAGTGTCCATTCAGTGTGTCCTCAGGACTACCAGAGTAGAGGTCCATTCAGTGTGTCCTCAGGACTACCAGAGTAGAGGTCCATTCAGTGTGTCCTCAGGGCTACCAGAGTAGAGTTTAATCCAGATTGTGTCCTCAGGACTACCAGAGTAGAGTTCCATCCAGATTGTGTCCTCAGGGCTACCAGAGTAGAGGTCCATTCAGTGTGTCCTCAGGACTACCAGAGTAGAGGTTAATTCAGATTGTGTCCTCAGGACTACCAGAGTAGAGGTCCATTCAGTGTGTCCTCAGGGCTACCAGAGTAGAGGTCCATTCAGTGTGTCCCTCAGGGCTACCAGAGTAGAGGTCCATTCAGTGTGTCCTCAGTGTGTCCAGGGCTACCAGAGTAGAGGTCCATTCAGTGTGTCCTCAGGACTACCAGAGTAGAGGTCCATTCAGTGTGTCCTCAGGACTACCAGAGTAGAGGTCCATTCAGTGTGTCCTCAGGGCTACCAGAGTAGAGGTCCATTCAGTGTGTCCTCAGGGCAGAGTACCAGAGTAGAGGTCCATTCAGTGTGTCCTCAGGGCTACCAGAGTAGAGGTCCATTCAGTGTCCTCAGGACTACCAGCGTAGAGGTCCATTCAGTGTGTCCTCAGGACTACCAGAGTAGAGGTCCATTCAGTGTGTCCTCAGGGCTACCAGAGTAGAGGTCCATTCAGTGTGTCCTCAGGACTACCAGAGTAGAGGTCCATTCAGTGTGTCCTCAGGGCTACCAGAGTAGAGGTCCATTCAGTGTGTCCTCAGGACTACCAGAGTAGAGGTCCATTCAGTGTGTCCTCAGGGCTACCAGAGTAGAGGTCCATTCAGTGTGTCCTCAGGACTACCAGAGTAGAGTTCCATTCAGATTGTGTCCTCAGGACTACCAGAGTAGAGGTCCATTCAGTGTGTCCTCAGGGCTACCAGAGTAGAGGTCCATTCAGTGTGTCCTCAGGACTACCAGAGTAGAGGTCCATTCAGTGTGTCCTCAGGGCTACCAGAGTAGAGGTCCATTCAGTGTGTCCTCAGGGCTACCAGAGTAGAGGTCCATTCAGTGTGTCCTCAGGGCTACCAGAGTAGAGGTCCATTCAGTGTGTCCTCAGGACTACCAGAGTAGAGTCCATTCAGTTTAATACCAGGTCCATTCAGTGTGTCCTCAGGACTACCAGAGTAGAGGTCCATTCAGTGTGTCCTCAGGGCTACCAGAGTAGAGGTCCATTCAGTGTGTCCTCAGGGCTACCAGAGTCCAGATTGTGTCCTCAGGTCCATTCAGTGTGTCCTCAGGGCTACCAGAGTAGAGGTCCATTCAGTGTGTCCTCAGGGCTACCAGAGTAGAGGTCCATTCAGTGTGTCCTCAGGACTACCAGAGTAGAGGTCCATTCAGTGTGTCCTCAGGGCTACCAGAGTAGAGGTCCATTCAGTGTGTCCTCAGGGCTACCAGAGTAGAGGTCCATTCAGTGTGTCCTCAGGACTACCAGAGTAGAGGTCCATTCAGTGTGTCCTCAGGACTCAGTGTGTCCCAGAGTAGAGGTCCATTCAGTGTGTCCTCAGGGCTACCAGAGTAGAGGTCCATTCAGTGTGTCCTCAGGGCTACCAGAGTAGAGGTCCATTCAGTGTGTCCTCAGGACTACCAGAGTCCATTCAGAGGGTCCATTCAGTGTGTCCTCAGGGCTACCAGAGTAGAGGTCCATTCAGTGTGTCCTCAGGGCTACCAGAGTAGAGGTCCATTCAGTGTCCTCAGGGTGTCAGTGTGTCCTCAGGGCTACCAGAGTAGAGGTCCATTCAGTGTGTCCTCAGGGACTACCAGAGTAGAGGTCCATTCAGTGTGTCCTCAGGGCTACCAGAGTAGAGGTCCATTCAGTGTGTCCTCAGGGCTACCAGAGTAGAGGTCCATTCAGTGTGTCCTCAGGGCTACCAGAGTAGAGGTCCATTCAGTGTGTCCTCAGGGCTACCAGAGTAGAGGTCCATTCAGTGTGTCCTCAGGGCTACCAGAGTAGAGGTCCATTCAGTGTGTCCTCAGGGCTACCAGAGTAGAGGTCCATTCAGTGTGTCCTCAGGGCTACCAGAGTAGAGTTTAATCCAGATTGTGTCCTCAGGGCTACCAGAGTAGAGGTCCATTCAGTGTGTCCTCAGGGCTACCAGAGTAGAGGTCCATTCAGTGTGTCCTCAGGACTACCAGAGTAGAGGTCCATTCAGTGTGTCCTCAGGACTACCAGAGTAGAGGTCCATTCAGTGTGTCCTCAGGACTACCAGAGTAGAGGTCCATTCAGTGTGTCCTCAGGACTACCAGAGTAGAGGTCCATTCAGTGTGTCCTCAGGGCTACCAGAGTAGAGGTCCATTCAGTGTGTCCTCAGGACTACCAGAGTAGAGGTCCATTCAGTGTGTCCTCAGGGCTACCAGAGTAGAGGTCCATTCAGTGTGTCCTCAGGACTACCAGAGTAGAGGTCCATTCAGTGTGTCCTCAGGGCTACCAGAGTAGAGGTCCATTCAGTGTGTCCTCAGGGCTACCAGAGTAGAGGTCCATTCAGTGTGTCCTCAGGGCTACCAGAGTAGAGGTCCATTCAGTGTGTCCTCAGGGCTACCAGAGTAGAGGTCCATTCAGTGTGTCCTCAGGGCTACCAGAGTAGAGGTCCATTCAGTGTGTCCTCAGGGCTACCAGAGTAGAGTTCCATCCAGATTGTGTCCTCAGGACTACCAGAGTAGAGTTCCATTCAGTGTGTCCTCAGGGCTACCAGAGTAGAGGTCCATTCAGTGTGTCCTCAGGGCTACCAGAGTAGAGGTCCATTCAGTGTGTCCTCAGGGCTACCAGAGTAGAGGTCCATTCAGTGTGTCCTCAGGGCTACCAGAGTAGAGGTCCATTCAGTGTGTCCTCAGGGCTACCAGAGTAGAGGTCCATTCAGTGTGTCCTCAGGGCTACCAGAGTAGAGGTCCATTCAGTGTGTCCTCAGGGCTACCAGAGTAGAGTTTAATCCAGATTGTGTCCTCAGGACTACCAGAGTAGAGGTCCATTCAGTGTGTCCTCAGGACTACCAGAGTAGAGGTCCATTCAGTGTGTCCTCAGGGCTACCAGAGTAGAGGTCCATTCAGTGTGTCCTCAGGGCTACCAGAGTAGAGGTCCATTCAGTGTGTCCTCAGGGCTACCAGAGTAGAGGTCCATTCAGTGTGTCCTCAGGGCTACCAGAGTAGAGGTCCATTCAGTGTGTCCTCAGGGCTACCAGAGTAGAGTTTAATTCAGATTGTGTCCTCAGGACTACCAGAGTAGAGTTCCATTCAGATTGTGTCCTCAGGGACTACCAGAGTAGAGGTCCATTCAGTGTGTCCTCAGGGCTACCAGAGTAGAGTCCATTCAGTGTGTCCTCAGGGCTACCAGAGTAGAGGTCCATTCAGTGTGTCCTCAGGGCTACCAGAGTAGAGGTCCATTCAGTGTGTCCTCAGGGCTACCAGAGTAGAGTTTAATCCAGATTGTGTCCTCAGGACTACCAGAGTAGAGGTCCATTCAGTGTGTCCCTCAGGGCTACCAGAGTAGAGGTCCATTCAGTGTGTCCTCAGGGCTACCAGAGTAGAGGTCCATTCAGTGTGTCCTCAGGGCTACCAGAGTAGAGGTCCATTCAGTGTGTCCTCAGGGCTACCAGAGTAGAGGTCCATTCAGTGTGTCCTCAGGACTACCAGAGTAGAGGTCCATTCAGTGTGTCCTCAGGGCTACCAGAGTAGAGGTCCATTCAGTGTGTCCTCAGGGCTACCAGAGTAGAGGTCCATTCAGTGTGTCCTCAGGGCTACCAGAGTAGAGGTCCATTCAGTGTGTCCTCAGGGCTACCAGAGTAGAGGTCCATTCAGTGTGTCCTCAGGGCTACCAGAGTAGAGTTTAATCCAGATTGTGTCCTCAGGACTACCAGAGTAGAGGTCCATTCAGTGTGTCCTCAGGACTACCAGAGTAGAGGTCCATTCAGTGTGTCCTCAGGGCTACCAGAGTAGAGGTCCATTCAGTGTGTCCTCAGGGCTACCAGAGTAGAGGTCCATTCAGTGTGTCCTCAGGGCTACCAGAGTAGAGGTCCATTCAGTGTGTCCTCAGGACTACCAGAGTAGAGGTCCATTCAGTGTGTCCTCAGGGCTACCAGAGTAGAGGTCCATTCAGTGTGTCCTCAGGACTACCAGAGTAGAGGTCCATTCAGTGTGTCCTCAGGGCTACCAGAGTAGAGGTCCATTCAGTGTGTCCTCAGGGCTACCAGAGTAGAGGTCCATTCAGTGTGTCCTCAGGACTACCAGAGTAGAGTTTAATTCAGTGTGTCCTCAGGGCTACCAGAGTAGAGGTCCATTCAGTGTGTCCTCAGGGCTACCAGAGTAGAGGTCCATTGTGTCCTCAGGGCTACCAGAGTAGAGGTTAATCCAGTGTGTCCTCAGGGCTACCAGAGTAGAGAGTGTGTCCTCAGGGCTACCAGAGTAGAGTTTAATCCAGATTGTGTCCTCAGGGCTACCAGAGTAGAGGTCCATTCAGTGTGTCCTCAGGGCTACCAGAGTAGAGGTCCATTCAGTGTGTCCTCAGGGCTACCAGAGTAGAGGTCCATTCAGTGTGTCCTCAGGGCTACCAGAGTAGAGGTCCATTCAGTGTGTCCTCAGGGCTACCAGAGTAGAGTTTATTCAGATTGTGTCCTCAGGACTACCAGAGTAGAGGTCCATTCAGTGTGTCCTCAGGACTACCAGAGTAGAGGTCCATTCAGTGTGTCCTCAGGGCTACCAGAGTAGAGGTCCATTCAGTGTGTCCTCAGGGCTACCAGAGTAGAGGTCCATTCAGTGTGTCCTCAGGGCTACCAGAGTAGAGGTCCATTCAGTGTGTCCTCAGGACTACCAGAGTAGAGGTCCATTCAGTGTGTCCTCAGGGCTACCAGAGTAGAGGTCCATTCAGTGTGTCCTCAGGGCTACCAGAGTAGGGTCCATTCAGTGTGTCCTCAGGGCTACCAGAGTAGAGGTCCATTCAGTGTGTCCTCAGGGCTACCAGAGTAGAGGTCCATTCAGTGTGTCCTCAGGACTACCAGAGTAGAGTTTAATCCAGATTGTGTCCTCAGGGCTACCAGAGTAGAGTTTAATCCAGATTGTGTCCTCAGGGCTACCAGAGTAGAGTTTAATCCAGATTGTGTCCTCAGGGCTACCAGAGTAGAGTTTAATTCAGATTGTGTCCTCAGGGCTACCAGAGTAGAGGTTTATTCAGATTGTGTCCTCAGGGCTACCAGAGTAGAGTTTAATCCAGATTGTGTCCTCAGGGCTTCCAGAGTAGAGGTCCATTCAGTGTGTCCTCAGGGCTACCAGAGTAGAGGTCCATTCAGTGTGTCCTCAGGGCTACCAGAGTAGAGGTCCATTCAGTGTGTCCTCAGGGCTACCAGAGTAGAGGTCCATTCAGTGTGTCCTCAGGGCTACCAGAGTAGAGGTCCATTCAGTGTGTCCTCAGGGCTACCAGAGTAGAGTTCCATTCAGATTGTGTCCTCAGGGCTTCCAGAGTAGAGGTCCATTCAGTGTGTCCTCAGGACTACCAGAGTAGAGTTTAATCCAGATTGTGTCCTCAGGGCTTCCAGAGTAGAGGTCCATTCAGTGTGTCCTCAGGGCTACCAGAGTAGAGGTCCATTCAGTGTGTCCTCAGGGCTACCAGAGTAGAGGTCCATTCAGTGTGTCCTCAGGACTACCAGAGTAGAGGTCCATTCAGTGTGTCCTCAGGGCTACCAGAGTAGAGGTCCATTCAGTGTGTCCTCAGGACTACCAGAGTAGAGTTTAATCCAGATTGTGTCCTCAGGGCTACCAGAGTAGAGGTCCATTCAGTGTGTCCTCAGGGCTACCAGAGTAGAGGTCCATTCAGTGTGTCCTCAGGGCTACCAGAGTAGAGGTCCATTCAGTGTGTCCTCAGGACTACCAGAGTAGAGGTCCATTCAGTGTGTCCTCAGGGCTACCAGAGTAGAGGTCCATTCAGTGTGTCCTCGGGACTACCAGAGTAGAGTTTAATCCAGATTGTGTCCTCAGGGCTACCAGGGTAGAGGTCCATTCAGTGTGTCCTCAGGGTTACCAGAGTAGAGGTCCATTCAGTGTGTCCTCAGGGCTACCAGAGTAGAGGTCCATTCAGTGTGTCCTCAGGGCTACCAGAGTAGAGGTCCATTCAGTGTGTCCTCAGGGCTACCAGAGTAGAGGTCCATTCAGTGTGTCCTCAGGGCTACCAGAGTAGAGGTCCATGCAGTGTGTCCTCAGGGCTACCAGAGTAGAGGTCCATTCAGTGTGTCCTCAGGGCTACCAGAGTAGAGGTCCATTCAGTGTGTCCTCAGGGCTACCAGAGTAGAGGTCCATTCAGTGTGTCCTCGGGACTACCAGAGTAGAGTTTAATCCAGATTGTGTCCTTATGGCTACCAGAGTAGAGGTCCATTCAGTGTGTCCTCAGGGCTACCAGAGTAGAGGTCCATTCAGTGTGTCCTCAGGGCTACCAGAGTAGAGGTCCATTCAGTGTGTCCTCAGGGCTACCAGAGTAGAGGTCCATTCAGTGTGTCCTCAGGGCTACCAGAGTAGAGGTCCATTCAGTGTGTCCTCAGGGCTACCAGAGTAGAGGTCCATTCAGTGTGTCCTCAGGACTACCAGAGTAGAGTTTAATCCAGATTGTGTCCTCAGGGCTACCAGAGTAGAGTTTAATCCAGATTGTGTCCTCAGGACTACCAGAGTAGAGTTTAATCCAGATTGTGTCCTCAGGGCTACCAGAGTAGAGTTTAATCCAGATTGTGTCCTCAGGGCTACCAGAGTAGAGTTTAATCCAGATTGTGTCCTCAGGGCTACCAGAGTAGAGTTTAATCCAGATTGTGTCCTCAGGGCTACCAGAGTAGAGTTTAATCCAGATTGTGTCCTCAGGGCTTCCAGAGTAGAGGTCCATTCAGTGTGTCCTCAGGGCTACCAGAGTAGAGGTCCATTCAGTGTGTCCTCAGGGCTACCAGAGTAGAGGTCCATTCAGTGTGTCCTCAGGGCTACCAGAGTAGAGGTCCATTCAGTGTGTCCTCAGGACTACCAGAGTAGAGGTCCATTCAGTGTGTCCTCAGGGCTACCAGAGTAGAGGTCCATTCAGTGTGTCCTCAGGACTACCAGACTAGAGGTCCATTCAGTGTGTCCTCAGGGCTACCAGAGTAGAGTTTAATCCAGATTGTGTCCTCAGGACTACCAGAGTAGAGTTTAATCCAGATTGTGTCCTCAGGACTACCAGAGTAGAGGTCCATTCAGTGTGTCCTCAGGGCTACCAGAGTAGAGGTCCATTCAGTGTGTCCTCAGGGCTACCAGAGTAGAGGTCCATTCAGTGTGTCCTCAGGGCTACCAGAGTAGAGGTCCATTCAGTGTGTCCTCAGGGCTACCAGAGTAGAGTTTAATCCAGATTGTGTCCTCAGGACTACCAGAGTAGAGGTCCATTCAGTGTGTCCTCAGGGCTACCAGAGTAGAGGTCCATTCAGTGTGTCCTCAGGGCTACCAGAGTAGAGGTCCATTCAGTGTGTCCTCAGGGCTACCAGAGTAGAGGTCCATTCAGTGTGTCCTCAGGGCTACCAGAGTAGAGGTCCATTCAGTGTGTCCTCAGGACTACCAGAGTAGAGGTCCATTCAGTGTGTCCTCAGGGCTACCAGAGTAGAGGTCCATTCAGTGTGTCCTCAGGGCTACCAGAGTAGAGGTCCATTCAGTGTGTCCTCAGGGCTACCAGAGTAGAGGTCCATTCAGTGTGTCCTCAGGGCTACCAGAGTAGAGGTCCATTCAGTGTGTCCTCAGGGCTACCAGAGTAGAGTTTAATCCAGATTGTGTCCTCAGGACTACCAGAGTAGAGATCCATTCAGTGTGTCCTCAGGGCTACCAGAGTAGAGGTCCATTCAGTGTGTCCTCAGGGCTACCAGAGTAGAGGTCCATTCAGTGTGTCCTCAGGGCTACCAGAGTAGAGGTCCATTCAGTGTGTCCTCAGGGCTACCAGAGTAGAGGTCCATTCAGTGTGTCCTCAGGACTACCAGAGTAGAGGTCCATTCAGTGTGTCCTCAGGGCTACCAGAGTAGAGGTCCATTCAGTGTGTCCTCAGGGCTACCAGAGTAGAGGTCCATTCAGTGTGTCCTCAGGGCTACCAGAGTAGAGGTCCATTCAGTGTGTCCTCAGGGCTACCAGAGTAGAGGTCCATTCAGTGTGTCCTCAGGACTACCAGAGTAGAGTTTAATCAGATTGTGTCCTCAGGGCTACCAGAGTAGAGTTTAATCCAGATTGTGTCCTCAGGGCTACCAGAGTAGAGTTTAATCCAGATTGTGTCCTCAGGGCTACCAGAGTAGAGTTTAATCAGATTGTGTCCTCAGGGCTACCAGAGTAGAGTTTAATCCAGATTGTGTCCTCAGGGCTACCAGAGTAGAGTTTAATCCAGATTGTGTCCTCAGGGCTTCCAGAGTAGAGGTCCATTCAGTGTGTCCTCAGGGCTACCAGAGTAGAGGTCCATTCAGTGTGTCCTCAGGGCTACCAGAGTAGAGGTCCATTCAGTGTGTCCTCAGGGCTACCAGAGTAGAGGTCCATTCAGTGTGTCCTCAGGGCTACCAGAGTAGAGGTCCATTCAGTGTGTCCTCAGGGCTACCAGAGTAGAGTTAATCCAGTGTGTCCTCAGGGCTTCCAGAGTAGAGGTCCATTCAGTGTGTCCTCAGGACTACCAGAGTAGAGTTTAATCCAGATTGTGTCCTCAGGGCTTCCAGAGTAGAGGTCCATTCAGTGTGTCCTCAGGGCTACCAGAGTAGAGGTCCATTCAGTGTGTCCTCAGGGCTACCAGAGTAGAGGTCCATTCAGTGTGTCCTCAGGACTACCAGAGTAGAGGTCCATTCAGTGTGTCCTCAGGGCTACCAGAGTAGAGGTCCATTCAGTGTGTCCTCGGGACTACCAGAGTAGAGTTTAATCCAGATTGTGTCCTCAGGGCTACCAGAGTAGAGGTCCATTCAGTGTGTCCTCAGGGCTACCAGAGTAGAGGTCCATTCAGTGTGTCCTCAGGGCTACCAGAGTAGAGGTCCATTCAGTGTGTCCTCAGGACTACCAGAGTAGAGGTCCATTCAGTGTGTCCTCAGGGCTACCAGAGTAGAGGTCCATTCAGTGTGTCCTCGGGACTACCAGAGTAGAGTTTAATCCAGATTGTGTCCTCAGGGCTACCAGGGTAGAGGTCCATTCAGTGTGTCCTCAGGGTTACCAGAGTAGAGGTCCATTCAGTGTGTCCTCAGGGCTACCAGAGTAGAGGTCCATTCAGTGTGTCCTCAGGGCTACCAGAGTAGAGGTCCATTCAGTGTGTCCTCAGGGCTACCAGAGTAGAGGTCCATTCAGTGTGTCCTCAGGGCTACCAGAGTAGAGGTCCATGCAGTGTGTCCTCAGGGCTACCAGAGTAGAGGTCCATTCAGTGTGTCCTCAGGGCTACCAGAGTAGAGGTCCATTCAGTGTGTCCTCAGGGCTACCAGAGTAGAGGTCCATTCAGTGTGTCCTCGGGACTACCAGAGTAGAGTTTAATCCAGATTGTGTCCTTATGGCTACCAGAGTAGAGGTCCATTCAGTGTGTCCTCAGGGCTACCAGAGTAGAGGTCCATTCAGTGTGTCCTCAGGGCTACCAGAGTAGAGGTCCATTCAGTGTGTCCTCAGGGCTACCAGAGTAGAGGTCCATTCAGTGTGTCCTCAGGGCTACCAGAGTAGAGGTCCATTCAGTGTGTCCTCAGGGCTACCAGAGTAGAGGTCCATTCAGTGTGTCCTCAGGACTACCAGAGTAGAGTTTAATCCAGATTGTGTCCTCAGGGCTACCAGAGTAGAGTTTAATCCAGATTGTGTCCTCAGGACTACCAGAGTAGAGTTTAATCCAGATTGTGTCCTCAGGGCTACCAGAGTAGAGTTTAATCCAGATTGTGTCCTCAGGGCTACCAGAGTAGAGTTTAATCCAGATTGTGTCCTCAGGGCTACCAGAGTAGAGTTTAATCCAGATTGTGTCCTCAGGGCTACCAGAGTAGAGTTTAATCCAGATTGTGTCCTCAGGGCTTCCAGAGTAGAGTCCATTCAGTGTGTCCTCAGGGCTACCAGAGTAGAGGTCCATTCAGTGTGTCCTCAGGGCTACCAGAGTAGAGGTCCATTCAGTGTGTCCTCAGGGCTACCAGAGGTCCATTCAGTGTGTCCTCAGGGCTCCATTCAGTGTGTCCTCAGGGCTACCAGAGTAGAGGTCCATTCAGTGTGTCCTCAGGGCTACCAGAGTAGAGGTCCATTCAGTGTGTCCTCAGGGCTACCAGAGGAGGTCCATTCAGTGTGTCCTCAGGGCTACCAGAGTAGAGGTCCATTCAGTGTGTCCTCAGGGCTACCAGAGTAGAGGTCCATTCAGTGTGTCCTCCTCAGGACTACCAGAGTAGAGTCCATTCAGTGTTTCAGGGCTCCAGTCCATTTGTGTCCTCGGGACTACCAGTAGGTTTAATCCAGATTGTGTCCTGGCTACCAGAGTAGAGGTCCATTCAGTGTGTCCTCAGGGCTACCAGTCCATTCAGTGTAGAGGTCCATTCAGTGTGTCCTCAGGGCAGGGCTCAGGGCTACCAGAGTAGAGGTCCATTCAGTGTGTCCTCAGGGCTCAGTAGAGGTCCTACCAGAGTAGAGGTCCATTCAGTGTGTCCTCAGGGCTACCAGAGTAGAGGTCCATTCAGTGTGTCCTCAGGGCTACCCAGAGTCCATTCAGTGTGTCCTCAGGTCCATTCAGATTGTGTCCTCAGGGCTCCAGAGTAGAGGTCCATTCAGTGTGTCCTCAGGGCTACCAGAGTAGAGGTCCATTCAGTGTGTCCTCAGGGCTACCAGAGTAGAGGTCCATTCAGTGTGTCCTCAGGGCTACCAGAGTAGAGGTCCATTCAGTGTGTCCTCAGGGCTACCAGAGTAGAGGTCCATTCAGTGTGTCCTCAGGCTAAACCAGGTCCATTCAGTGTGTCCTCAGGGCTGCCAGAGTAGAGGTCCATTCAGTGTGTCCTCAGGGCTACCAGAGTAGAGGTCCATTCAGTGTGTCCTCAGGGCTACCAGAGTAGAGGTCCATTCAGTGTGTCCTCAGGGCTACCAGAGTAGAGGTCCATTCAGTGTGTCCTCAGGGCTACCAGAGTAGAGGTCCATTCAGTGTGTCCTCAGGGCTACCAGAGTAGAGGTCCATTCAGTGTGTCCTCGGGACTACCAGAGTAGAGTTTAATCCAGATTGTGTCCTCAGGGCTACCAGAGTAGAGGTCCATTCAGTGTGTCCTCAGGGCTACCAGAGTAGAGGTCCATTCAGT
>NW_026280427.1:17500-33991 GCF_023373465.1 Oncorhynchus keta
TTCCTCCCTGTCTTCCTCCCTGTCTTCCTCCCCCCCTCCCTCCTCCCTCCCCCTCCCTCCCTCCCTCCCTCCCTCCCTCCCTCCCTCCCTCCCTCCCTCCCTCCCTCCCTCCCTCCCTCCCTGTCTCCCTGTCTCCCTCCCTCCCTCCCTGTCTCCTCCCTCCCTCCCTCCCTCCCTCCCTCCCTCCCTCCCTCCTCCCTCCCTCCCACATATCATATTATGCCTGGAGCAGTCAGGACACTGTTTGGCCGACACCCACCCTGTATGTTTATGAGAGAAAGAAGAAAAATCATTGTTTTTGGAGGGAAAGTGTTGCCATGAGAAATGTCAGTTGGATGTTGTACAGTTAGAGTAGAGGACTGGACTATTTCCTGTCACAGGTCTTCAACACTCCAGAGTTTCCTGATGACAACAGACTAAACCACTAGAACACTCTGCTCTGCTCTCTGAGAACATATTCTGTTTGTTGTGTTCCCGAAACCTTTAAAAAAATAAAACATTTTTATTGATACCAATCATGGGAAACAACAGCAGTAGACATTATTGGCACGGTTTGGTACATTTTTAGATACAGTTACAAATGATGCAACCCTCCCTTCCCCAAATGGTGTTCTAATGTTCTTTTCTGTTGTTCTAGAGCCCAAATGATGTTCTAATGTTCTGTTCTGTTGTTCTATGATGTTCTAGAGCCAAAAGGCATCATTTGTAGCTGTTGTGTAAATTTCACACTACATTTCTGAACAGTCTACCCAAGTACAAACATATTGATGTTTATTAACTTAGCATACGCCATACTTACGCATGTTTTATAAATCAGACCTGTCCTAAAACTGTGTGAACAGAATGAAATCTCCTGGAGAACTCCTCCATTCACCCTTTATGGTGACAGGAACGCCCTTATTGTTATCATTTGGAACTATTGGCACTTGGCCACGGCCTGCAAAATACTGTTTTTAATATTTACTTTATCAATAGATTATTGGGTTTCTATGTCCTGCCTTGGTGTTGGCTCTGAGACAAAATGGGCTATGATGTCAGACTCCGATCCTGCCTTGGTATTGGCTCTGAGATTAACTAGACTATGATGTCATGCTCCTATCCTGCCTTGGTATTGGTTCTGAGATTAAATGGGCTATGATGTCACACTCCTATCCTACCTTGGTATTGGCTCTGAGATTAAATGGGCTATGATGTCACACTCCTGTCCTGCCTTGGTATTGGCTCTGAGATTAACTAGACTATGATGTCACACTCCTATCCTGCCTTGGTATTGGCTCTGAGATTAACCAGACTATGATGTAACACTCCTATCCTACCTTGGTATTGGCTCTGAGATTAACTATACGATGATGTCACACTCCTATCCTGCCTTGGTATTGGCTCTGAGATTAACTATACGATGATGTCACACTCCTATCCTGCCTTGGTATTGGCTCTGAGATTAACTAGACTATGATGTCACACTCCTATCCTGCCTTGGTATTGGCTCTGAGATTAAATGGGCTATGATGTCACACTCCTATCCTGCCTTGGTATTGGCTCTGAGATTAACTAGACTATGATGTCACACTCCTATCCTGCCTTGGTATTGGCTCTGAGATTAAATGGGCTATGATGTCACACTCCTATCCTGCCTTGGTATTGGCTCTGAGATTAACTAGACTATGATGTCACACTCCTATCCTGCCTTGGTATTGGCTCTGAGATTAACTAGACTATGATGTCACACTCCTAGCCTGCCTTGGTATTGGCTCTGAGATTAACTAGACTATGATGTCACACTTCTATCCTGCCTTGGTATTGGCTGTGAGATTAAATGGGCTATGATGTCATGCTCCTATCGCACAGGAATACGGTACCCTACCCACACCGTCAAATATTTTACATCCGGTCAATTTACTTTACTTTTTATTTGTATCACCACTGATATTCATTACTGCATTGTTGGGAAAGGCATTTCACTGTACTCGTGCACATGACGATAAAACAACTTCAAACTTGATACATACAGAGCCTTCGGAAATTCAGACCCCTTGACTTTTTCCACGTCTTGGTACATTACGGCCTTGTTCTAAAATAGATTTACATTTTTTTTATTAACCACATCAATCTGCACACAATACCCCAAAATGACAAAGCGAAAACAGGTTTAAATATTTTTTTTCGCAAATCAGATACCTTATTTACTTAAGTATTCAGACCCTTTGCTATGAGACTCTAAATTGAGGTCAGGTGCTTCCTGTTTCCATCGATCATCATTAAGATGTCTCTACAACTTGATTGGAGTCCACCTGTGGTAAACTCAATTGATTGGACATGATTTGGAAAGGCACACACCTGTCTATATAAGGTCCCACAGTTCACAGTGCACGTCAGAGAAAAAACCAAGCCACGAGGTCGAAGGAATTATCTGTAGAGCTCCGAGACAGGATTGTGTCGAGGCACAGATCTGGGGAAGGGTACCAAAACATTTCTGGCCTCCATCATTCTTAAATGGAAGAAGTTTGGAACCACTAAGGCTCTTCCTAGAGCTGGCCGCCCGGCCAAACTGAGCAATCGGGGAGAAGGGCCTTGGTCAGGGAGGTGACTGTGGTGGCGCCAGGTGTTTGCTCCAACATGGTGATGCAGCTGGTGTGTCAAGAAGCATTGGGGCCGGGCAGGGTCGTGTTTCGGGTTAACGCGTGGCTCTCGACCTTCGCTCTCGTGAGTTGCAGCGTCTGTAACCGCCAGTTGGAAATCATGAACTTGAGGAGAAAAGGGGGTCAGAAAGTCCTATCCCCATTTCCTTGCCAGATTGAAATACCATTATTTCAACCGCTAGTATAGGTTCATACATAATCAAACGTCACTGGGAGGTGAGCACACTCTCACGTAAAATTACATTTATATAAATGCCAACATTTTGCGTGAAAACTGGCGCACGCACATGTTGGGATGTACTTTGTACGTTATATATGAGGCCCCTGAGGAGCAGAAGGAGGTCAAGTAACTAGCTAACGTTAGCTATTAGCCGTGTACAAGGCCAGGGGATTGTTTGAAAGAGAAACTCACATCTACTAGCTATGAGAGATAGTTAGCACTCCCTTATTTCTGCTGATCATCGCCTGGTATAAAATGACAACAATGCCCTGCTGGCTGATTTACTTTTCCACTGTCGAAGCTGTTTCCTGAAGCATTCTGTCCTGTTCTGAAAGAACTCCCTGTGAATATCGTCATGCTGTGGATGTTTGGTCAGAATGTGTTATTGTAATTTGTTTGTTTTTGAGAGATTCATTGCTAAGCTCTCTTCCCGCGACACAAAACACTTTGAGGGAGCTCCTCGTTAATTCTCAACGTTTGTTTGAAAGAGAGAGAAACTCATCGGTGTATTGGCTTTTCATGACAATGGAGCTCAAGTCAGAACTTGTTGCGAGCGTGAGTCCATTTGGCGAGTGGGAATGGCAAGTCAGTTAAGAACAAATTCTTATTTACAATGAGCCCTGAGGAGCAGGAGGAGGTGGATGAGGGGAGTTCTCATGTTCTGTTCTAGAGCCCTGAGGAGCAGGAGGAGGTAGATGAGGGGAGTTCTCATGTTCTGTTCTAGATCCCTGAGGAGCAGGAGGAGGTAGATGAGGGGAGTTCTCATGTTCTGTTCTAGAGCCCTGAGGAGCAGGAGGAGGTAGATGAGGGGAGTTCTCATGTTCTGTTCTAGAGCCCTGAGGAGCAGGAGGAGGTAGATGAGGGGAGTTCTCATGTTCTGTTCTAGAGCCCTGAGGAGCAGGAGGAGGTAGATGAGGGGAGTTTTCATGTTCTGTTGTTCTAGAGCCCTGAGGAGCAGGAGGAGGTAGATGAGGGGAGTTCTCATGTTCTGTTCTAGAGCCCTGAGGAGCAGGAGGAGGTAGATGAGGGGAGTTCTCATGTTCTGTTCTAGAGCCCTGAGGAGCAGGAGGAGGTAGATGAGGGGAGTTCTCATGTTCTGTTGTTCTAGAGCCCTGAGGAGCAGGAGGAGGTAGATGAGGGGAGTTCTCATGTTCTGTTCTAGAGCCCTGAGGAGCAGGAGGAGGTAGATGAGGGGAGTTCTCATGTTCTGTTCTAGAGCCCTGAGGAGCAGGAGGAGGTAGATGAGGGGAGTTCTCATGTTCTGTTCTAGAGCCCTGAGGAGCAGGAGGAGGTGGATGAGGGTAGTTCTCATGTTCTGTTGTTCTAGAGCCCTGAGGAGCAGGAGGAGGTAGATGAGGGGAGTTTTCATGTTCTGTTGTTCTAGAGCCCTGAGGAGCAGGAGGAGGTGGATGAGGGGAGTTTTCATGTTCTGTTGTTCTAGAGCCCTGAGGAGCAGGAGGAGGTGGATGAGGGGAGTTCTCATGTTCTGTTCTAGAGCCCTGAGGAGCAGGAGGAGGTGGATGAGGGGAGTTTTCATGTTCTGTTGTTCTAGAGCCCTGAGGAGCAGGAGGAGGTGGATGAGGGGAGTTCTCATGTTCTGTTCTAGAGCCCTGAGGAGCAGGAGGAGGTGGATGAGGGGAGTTCTCATGTTCTGTTCTAGAGCCCTGAGGAGCAGGAGGAGGTGGATGAGGGGAGTTCTCATGTTCTGTTGTTCTAGAGCCCTGAGGAGCAGGAGGAGGTAGATGAGGGGAGTTCTCATGTTCTGTTCTAGAGCCCTGAGGAGCAGGAGGAGGTAGATGATGGGAGTTCTCATGTTCTGTTCTAGATCCCTGAGGAGCAGGAGGTGGTAGATGAGGGGAGTTCTCATGTTCTGTTCTAGAGCCCTGAGGAGCAGGAGGAGGTAGATGAGGGGAGTTCTCATGTTCTGTTTTAGATCCCTGAGGAGCAGGAGGAGGTAGATGAGGGGAGTTTTCATGTTCTGTTGTTCTAGAGCCCTGAGGAGCAGGAGGAGGTAGATGAGGGGAGTTCTCATGTTCTGTTCTAGAGCCCTGAGGAGCAGGAGGAGGTAGATGAGGGGAGTTCTCATGTTCTGTTGTTCTAGAGCCCTGAGGAGCAGGAGGAGGTAGATGAGGGGAGTTCTCATGTTCTGTTCTAGAGCCCTGAGGAGCAGGAGGAGGTAGATGAGGGGAGTTCTCATGTTCTGTTCTAGAGCCCTGAGGAGCAGGAGGAGGTAGATGAGGGGAGTTCTCATGTTCTGTTCTAGATCCCTGAGGAGCAGGAGGTGGTAGATGAGGGGAGTTTTCATGTTCTGTTGTTCTAGAGCCCTGAGGAGCAGGAGGAGGTAGATGAGGGGAGTTTTCATGTTCTGTTGTTCTAGAGCCCTGAGGAGCAGGAGGAGGTAGATGAGGGGAGTTCTCATGTTCTGTTCTAGAGCCCTGAGGAGCAGGAGGAGGTAGATGAGGGGAGTTTTCATGTTCTGTTGTTCTAGAGCCCTGAGGAGCAGGAGGAGGTAGATGAGGGGAGATCATGTTCTGTTCTAGAGCCCTGAGGAGCAGGAGGAGGTAGATGATGGGAGTTCTCATGTTCTGTTCTAGATCCCTGAGGAGCAGGAGGTGGTAGATGAGGGGAGTTTTCATGTTCTGTTGTTCTAGAGCCCTGAGGAGCAGGAGGAGGTAGATGAGGGGAGTTCTCATGTTCTGTTCTAGAGCCCTGAGGAGCAGGAGGAGGTAGATGAGGGGAGTTTTCATGTTCTGTTGTTCTAGAGCCCTGAGGAGCAGGAGGAGGTAGATGAGGGGAGTTCTCATGTTCTGTTCTAGAGCCCTGAGGAGCAGGAGGAGGTAGATGAGGGGAGTTATCATGTTCTGTTCTAGAGCCCTGAGGAGCAGGAGGAGGTAGATGAGGGGAGTTTTCATGTTCTGTTGTTCTAGAGCCCTGAGGAGCAGGAGGAGGTAGATGAGGGGAGTTCTCATGTTCTGTTCTAGAGCCCTGAGGAGCAGGAGGAGGTAGATGAGGGGAGTTTTCATGTTCTGTTGTTCTAGAGCCCTGAGGAGCAGGAGGAGGTAGATGAGGGGAGTTCTCATGTTCTGTTCTAGAGCCCTGAGGAGCAGGAGGAGGTAGATGAGGGGAGTTCTCATGTTCTGTTGTTCTAGAGCCCTGAGGAGCAGGAGGAGGTGGATGAGGGGAGTTCTCATGTTCTGTTCTAGAGCCCTGAGGAGCAGGAGGAGGTAGATGATGGGAGTTCTCATGTTCTGTTCTAGAGCCCTGAGGAGCAGGAGGAGGTAGATGAGGGGAGTTCTCATGTTCTGTTGTTCTAGAGCCCTGAGGAGCAGGAGGAGGTAGATGAGGGGAGTTCTCATGTTCTGTTCTAGAGCCCTGAGGAGCAGGAGGAGGTAGATGAGGGGAGTTCTCATGTTCTGTTCTAGAGCCCTGAGGAGCAGGAGGAGGTGGATGAGGGGAGTTTTCATGTTCTGTTGTTCTAGAGCCCTGAGGAGCAGGAGGAGGTAGATGAGGGGAGTTCTCATGTTCTGTTCTAGAGCCCTGAGGAGCAGGAGGAGGTGGATGAGGGTAGTTCTCATGTTCTGTTCTAGAGCCCTGAGGAGCAGGAGGAGGTAGATGAGGGGAGTTCTCATGTTCTGTTGTTCTAGAGCCCTGAGGAGCAGGATGAGGTAGATGAGGGGAGTTCTCATGTTCTGTTCTAGAGCCCTGAGGAGCAGGAGGAGGTAGATGAGGGGAGTTCTCATGTTCTGTTCTAGAGCCCTGAGGAGCAGGAGGAGGTGGATGAGGGGAGTTCTCATGTTCTGTTCTAGAGCCCTGAGGAGCAGGAGGAGGTGGATGAGGGGAGTTTTCATGTTCTGTTGTTCTAGAGCCCTGAGGAGCAGGAGGAGGTGGATGAGGGGAGTTCTCATGTTCTGTTCTAGAGCCCTGAGGAGCAGGAGGAGGTGGATGAGGGGAGTTCTCATGTTCTGTTCTAGAGCCCTGAGGAGCAGGAGGAGGTGGATGAGGGGAGTTCTCATGTTCTGTTCTAGAGCCCTGAGGAGCAGGAGGAGGTAGATGATGGGAGTTCTCATGTTCTGTTCTAGATCCCTGAGGAGCAGGAGGTGGTAGATGAGGGGAGTTCTCATGTTCTGTTCTAGAGCCCTGAGGAGCAGGAGGTGGTAGATGAGGGGAGTTTTCATGTTCTGTTGTTCTAGAGCCCTGAGGAGCAGGAGGAGGTAGATGAGGGGAGTTCTCATGTTCTGTTCTAGAGCCCTGAGGAGCAGGAGGAGGTAGATGAGGGGAGTTCTCATGTTCTGTTGTTCTAGAGCCCTGAGGAGCAGGAGGAGGTGGATGAGGGGAGTTTTCATGTTCTGTTGTTCTAGAGCCCTGAGGAGCAGGAGGAGGTAGATGAGGGGAGTTTTCATGTTCTGTTGTTCTAGAGCCCTGAGGAGCAGGAGGAGGTAGATGAGGGGAGTTCTCATGTTCTGTTCTAGAGCCCTGAGGAGCAGGAGGAGGTAGATGAGGGGAGTTCTCATGTTCTGTTCTAGAGCCCTGAGGAGCAGGAGGAGGTAGATGATGGGAGTTCTCATGTTCTGTTCTAGATCCCTGAGGAGCAGGAGGTGGTAGATGAGGGGAGTTCTCATGTTCTGTTCTAGAGCCCTGAGGAGCAGGAGGAGGTAGATGAGGGGAGTTCTCATGTTCTGTTCTAGAGCCCTGAGGAGCAGGAGGAGGTAGATGAGGGGAGTTCTCATGTTCTGTTGTTCTAGAGCCCTGAGGAGCAGGAGGAGGTAGATGAGGGGAGTTCTCATGTTCTGTTCTAGAGCCCTGAGGAGCAGGAGGAGGTAGATGAGGGGAGTTCTCATGTTCTGTTTTAGATCCCTGAGGAGCAGGAGGTGGTAGATGAGGGGAGTTATCATGTTCTGTTCTAGATCCCTGAGAAGCAGGAGGAGGTAGATGAGGGGAGTTCTCATGTTCTGTTCTAGAGCCCTGAGGAGCAGGAGGAGGTAGATGATGGGAGTTCTCATGTTCTGTTCTAGAGCCCTGAGGAGCAGGAGGAGGTAGATGAGGGGAGTTCTCATGTTCTGTTCTAGAGCCCTGAGGAGCAGGAGGAGGTAGATGAGGGGAGTTCTCATGTTCTGTTCTAGAGCCCTGAGGAGCAGGAGGAGGTAGATGAGGGGAGTTCTCATGTTCTGTTGTTCTAGAGCCCTGAGGAGCAGGAGGAGGTAGATGAGGGGAGTTCTCATGTTCTGTTCTAGAGCCCTGAGGAGCAGGAGGAGGTAGATGAGGGGAGTTCTCATGTTCTGTTCTAGAGCCCTGAGGAGCAGGAGGAGGTAGATGAGGGAGTTCTCATGTTCTGTTCTAGAGCCCTGAGGAGCAGGAGGAGGTAGATGAGGGAGTTCTCATGTTCTGTTCTAGAGCCCTGAGGAGCAGGAGGAGGTAGATGAGGGGAGTTCTCATGTTCTGTTCTAGAGCCCTGAGGAGCAGGAGGAGGTAGATGAGGGGAGTTCTCATGTTCTGTTCTAGAGCCCTGAGGAGCAGGAGGAGGTAGATGAGGGGAGTTCTCATGTTCTGTTCTAGAGCCCTGAGGAGCAGGAGGAGGTAGATGATGGGAGTTCTCATGTTCTGTTCTAGATCCCTGAGGAGCAGGAGGTGGTAGATGAGGGGAGTTTTCATGTTCTGTTGTTCTAGAGCCCTGAGGAGCAGGAGGAGGTAGATGAGGGGAGTTTTCATGTTCTGTTGTTCTAGAGCCCTGAGGAGCAGGAGGAGGTAGATGAGGGGAGTTCTCATATTCTGTTGTTCTAGAGCCCTGAGGAGCAGGAGGAGGTAGATGAGGGGAGTTCTCATGTTCTGTTCTAGAGCCCTGAGGAGCAGGAGGTGGTAGATGAGGGGAGTTCTCATGTTCTGTTCTAGAGCCCTGAGGAGCAGGAGGAGGTAGATGAGGGGAGTTTTCATGTTCTGTTGTTCTAGAGCCCTGAGGAGCAGGAGGAGGTAGATGAGGGGAGTTCTCATGTTCTGTTCTAGAGCCCTGAGGAGCAGGAGGAGGTGGATGAGGGGAGTTATCATGTTCTGTTCTAGAGCCCTGAGGAGCAGGAGGAGGTGGATGAGGGGAGTTATCATGTTCTGTTCTAGAGCCCTGAGGAGCAGGAGGAGGTAGATGAGGGGAGTTCTCATGTTCTGTTCTAGAGCCCTGAGGAGCAGGAGGAGGTGGATGAGGGGAGTTCTCATGTTCTGTTCTAGAGCCCTGAGGAGCAGGAGGAGGTGGATGAGGGGAGTTATCATGTTCTGTTCTAGAGCCCTGAGGAGCAGGAGGAGGTAGATGAGGGGAGTTCTCATGTTCTGTTCTAGAGCCCTGAGGAGCAGGAGGAGGTAGATGATGGGAGTTCTCATGTTCTGTTCTAGATCCCTGAGGAGCAGGAGGTGGTAGATGAGGGGAGTTCTCATGTTCTGTTCTAGAGCCCTGAGGAGCAGGAGGAGGTAGATGAGGGGAGTTCTCATGTTCTGTTCTAGAGCCCTGAGGAGCAGGAGGAGGTAGATGATGGGAGTTCTCATGTTCTGTTCTAGAGCCCTGAGGAGCAGGAGGAGGTAGATGAGGGGAGTTCTCATGTTCTGTTCTAGAGCCCTGAGGAGCAGGAGGAGGTAGATGATGGGAGTTCTCATGTTCTGTTCTAGAGCCCTGAGGAGCAGGAGGAGGTAGATGAGGGGAGTTCTCATGTTCTGTTTTAGATCCCTGAGGAGCAGGAGGAGGTAGATGAGGGGAGTTTTCATGTTCTGTTGTTCTAGAGCCCTGAGGAGCAGGAGGAGGTAGATGAGGGGAGTTCTCATGTTCTGTTCTAGAGCCCTGAGGAGCAGGAGGAGGTAGATGAGGGGAGTTCTCATGTTCTGTTGTTCTAGAGCCCTGAGGAGCAGGAGGAGGTAGATGAGGGGAGTTCTCATGTTCTGTTCTAGAGCCCTGAGGAGCAGGAGGAGGTAGATGAGGGGAGTTCTCATGTTCTGTTCTAGAGCCCTGAGGAGCAGGAGGAGGTAGATGATGGGAGTTCTCATGTTCTGTTCTAGATCCCTGAGGAGCAGGAGGTGGTAGATGAGGGGAGTTTTCATGTTCTGTTGTTCTAGAGCCCTGAGGAGCAGGAGGAGGTAGATGAGGGGAGTTTTCATGTTCTGTTGTTCTAGAGCCCTGAGGAGCAGGAGGAGGTAGATGAGGGGAGTTCTCATGTTCTGTTCTAGAGCCCTGAGGAGCAGGAGGAGGTAGATGAGGGGAGTTATCATGTTCTGTTCTAGAGCCCTGAGGAGCAGGAGGAGGTAGATGAGGGGAGTTCTCATGTTCTGTTGTTCTAGAGCCCTGAGGAGCAGGAGGAGGTAGATGAGGGGAGTTCTCATGTTCTGTTCTAGAGCCCTGAGGAGCAGGAGGAAGTAGATGAGGGGAGTTATCATGTTCTGTTCTAGAGCCCTGAGGAGCAGGAGGAGGTAGATGAGGGGAGTTTTCATGTTCTGTTGTTCTAGAGCCCTGAGGAGCAGGAGGAGGTAGATGAGGGGAGTTCTCATGTTCTGTTCTAGAGCCCTGAGGAGCAGGAGGAGGTAGATGAGGGGAGATCATGTTCTGTTCTAGAGCCCTGAGGAGCAGGAGGAGGTAGATGATGGGAGTTCTCATGTTCTGTTCTAGATCCCTGAGGAGCAGGAGGTGGTAGATGAGGGAGTTTCATGTTCTGTTGTTCTAGAGCCCTGAGGAGCAGGAGGAGGTAGATGAGGGGAGTTTTCATGTTCTGTTGTTCTAGAGCCCTGAGGAGCAGGAGGAGGTAGATGAGGGGAGTTTTCATATTCTGTTGTTCTAGAGCCCTGAGGAGCAGGAGGAGGTAGATGAGGGGAGTTCTCATGTTCTGTTGTTCTAGAGCCCTGAGGAGCAGGAGGAGGTAGATGAGGGGAGTTCTCATGTTCTGTTCTAGAGCCCTGAGGAGCAGGAGGAGGTGGATGAGGGGAGTTCTCATGTTCTGTTGTTCTAGAGCCCTGAGGAGCAGGAGGAGGTAGATGAGGGGAGTTCTCATGTTCTGTTCTAGAGCCCTGAGGAGCAGGAGGAGGTAGATGAGGGGAGTTTTCATGTTCTGTTGTTCTAGAGCCCTGAGGAGCAGGAGGAGGTAGATGAGGGGAGTTCTCATGTTCTGTTCTAGAGCCCTGAGGAGCAGGAGGAGGTAGATGAGGGGAGTTCTCATGTTCTGTTCTAGAGCCCTGAGGAGCAGGAAGAGGTAGATGAGGGGAGTTCTCATGTTCTGTTCTAGAGCCCTGAGGAGCAGGAGGAGGTAGATGAGGGTTCTTCTCATGTTCTATTCTGTTCTTCTAGAGCCCTGAGGAGCAGGAGGAGGTAGATGAGGGTTCTTCTCATGTTCTATTCTGTTCTTCTAGAGCCCTGAGAAGCAGAAGGAGGTGGATGAGGGTTCTTCTCATGTTCTGTTCTGTTCTTCTAGAGCCCTGAGAAGCAGAAGGAGGTGGATGAGGGTTCTTCTCATGTTCTGTTCTGTTCTTCTAGAGCCCTGAGGAGCAGAAGGAGATGGATGAGGGTTCTTCTCATGTTCTGTTCTTCTAGAGCCCTGAGGAGCAGAAGGAGATGGATGAGGGTTCTTCTCATGTTCTATTCTGTTCTTCTAGAGCCCTGAGGAGCAGAAGGAGCTGGATGAGGGTTCTTCTCATGTTCTGTTCTGTTCTTCTAGAGCCCTGAGGAGCAGAAGGAGATGGATGAGGGTTCTTCTCATGTTCTGTTCTTCTAGAGCCCTGAGGAGCAGAAGGAGATGGATGAGGGTTCTTCTCATGTTCTATTCTGTTCTTCTAGAGCCCTGAGGAGCAGAAGGAGCTGGATGAGGGTTCTTCTCATGTTCTGTTCTGTTCTTCTAGAGCCCTGAGGAGCAGAAGGAGCTGGATGAGGGTTCTTCTCATGTTCTGTTCTGTTCTTCTAGAGCCCTGAGGAGCAGAAGGAGATGGATGAGGGTTCTTCTCATGTTCTGTTCTTCTAGAGCCCTGAGGAGCAGAAGGAGATGGATGAGGGTTCTTCTCATGTTCTATTCTGTTCTTCTAGAGCCCTGAGGAGCAGAAGGAGGTGGATGAGGGTTCTTCTCATGTTCTGTTCTAGAGCCCTGAGGAGCAGGAGGAGGTAGATGAGGGGAGTTCTCATGTTCTGTTCTGTTCTTCTAGAGCCCTGAGGAGCAGAAGGAGATGGATGAGGGTTCTTCTCATGTTCTGTTCTTCTAGAGCCCTGAGGAGCAGAAGGAGATGGATGAGGGTTCTTCTCATGTTCTATTCTGTTCTTCTAGAGCCCTGAGGAGCAGAAGGAGCTGGATGAGGGTTCTTCTCATGTTCTGTTCTGTTCTTCTAGAGCCCTGAGGAGCAGAAGGAGCTGGATGAGGGTTCTTCTCATGTTCTGTTCTTCTAGAGCCCTGAGGAGCAGAAGGAGATGGATGAGGGTTCTTCTCATGTTCTATTCTGTTCTTCTAGAGCCCTGAGGAGCAGAAGGAGGTGGATGAGGGTTCTTCTCATGTTCTGTTCTAGAGCCCTGAGGAGCAGGAGGAGGTAGATGAGGGGAGTTCTCATGTTCTGTTCTGTTCTTCTAGAGCCCTGAGGAGCAGAAGGAGATGGATGAGGATTCTTCTCATGTTCTATTCTGTTCTTCTAGCGCCCTGAGGAGCAGAAAGAGATGGATGAGGGTTCTTCTCATGTTCTATTCTGTTCTTCTAGAGCCCTGAGGAGCAGAAGGAGCTGGATGAGGGGAGTGATGCCTCTAAGTCAGAAATCAGTCTGGTTTACGAGATAGCCCTCAAGAGGAACCTGTCTGTCTGCTTCGAGGTAAGACACGTAACATCGTCATTGTCCCTGTGTGTCTCTGACCGGTAAAACAGTCTCTGAACAGAATCACCCATAGAAAACTACCACTACAACTTATCCAGACCTTTCACTATAATGTGTTCAATATTTAATTCATTTATTCAACTTTTATTTACCTAGGGTCACTGTCCTTCACTCTCCCTCCGTACTCACGTTATGATAGGACTAGTTTGAAGGCCTAGCTGTCCTTGTCATTTTCATAGTCGGTAGTTTAGCCTGTTTGTCCTTCGTCCAGCCCTTCATCTTTTTCACCTCTCTCCCTCCTCCTCTCCATCCTCATTACTGTACATGCCAGATGAGAGAGAGAGAGAGAGAGAGAGAGAGAGAGAGAGAGAGAGAGAGAGAGAGAGAGAGATACAGAGAGTGAGAGACAGAGAGTGAGAGACAGAGAGTGAGAGACAGAGAGAGAGAGAGAGAGAGAGACAGAGAGTGAGAGACAGAGAGTGAGAGACAGAGAGAGAGAGAGAGAGAGAGAGAGATACAGAGACACAGAGAGTGAGAGACAGAGAGTGAGAGACAGAGAGTGAGAGACAGAGAGAGAGAGAGAGACAGAGAGAGACAGAGAGACAGAGAATCCTGTGGGTACCCCAATTACAGAAGAAGAATTATTGGAAAAACGATGCACTCTCCAACCCCAAAAGGCCTGTGGTGCTGTTGGTATTTTAAACGAAATGATCAAATATACAGACCACAAATTCAAATTGGCTATACTCAAACTCTTCAACATTATCCTCACTGCAGGTATTTTCCCGATATTTGGAACCAGGGATTGATCACACCAATCTATAAAAATAGAGACAAATTTGACCCAAATAATTACAGAGGAATTTGCGTTAACAGCAACTCTGCAGTATTATAAATAGCAGACTACATCATTTCCTTGATGAACACAACGTCCTGAGCAGAAGCCAGATTGGATTTCTAAGAAATGATCGTACAACAGACCACATTTACACTCTCCACACTCTAATTGATAAACAAGTCAACCAATATAAATTCTATTTGGACACAGTTCTATTAGAACACATCAAAAACGACACATATCTAGGACTGAATATCAGCAACACAGGTAGCTTTCACATGGCTGTGAATGAGCTGAGAGACAAAGCAAGAAGAGCCTTCTATGCCATTAAAAGGAACATTTAAATCGAAATTCCAATTAGAATCTGGCTCAAAATGTTCCAATCAGTTCTAGAACCAATTGCTCTATATGGCAGTGAAGTATGGGGTCCACTCTCTAACAATGAATTTATCAAATGGGACAAACATCCAATCGAAATACTGCATGCAGAGTTTTGCAAGACTGTATTGCAAGTGCAAAGAAAAACTCCAACTAACGCATGTAGAGCAGAACTGGGCCAATACCCCTCATTCTAATAGAAAAAAAGAGCCATCAAATTTTACAACCATCTAAAAACAAGTGACCCCAAAACGTTCCATCACACAGCTCTACAATGTCAAGAGATGAAACAAGAGAAGAGTCCCCTCAGCCAGCTGGTTCTGAGGCTCAGTTCACCAACCCAAACCAACCCCATAGAGCCTCAGAACAGCACTCAGCCAGCTGGTTCTGAGGCTCAGTTCACCAACCCAAACCAACCCCATAGAGCCTCAGGACAGCACTCAGAAAATCTGGCCCAACCAAATCATCACAAAACGAAAAGAAAAATATGTCACCTATTGGAAAGACACCACAACAAATCAAAGTAAACCTCGATGCTATTTGTCTCTAAACAGACAGTACTTGGTGGCAGACTATCTGACCACTGTGACTGATAGACAACTGAGGAAAACATTGACTAGGCACAGACTCAGAGAGGACAGTCTGCCTATAGAGACCGGTCGTCACAGACAAACCTGGCTGCCCAGAGAGGACAGTCTGGCTATAGAGACCGGTCGTCACAGACCAACCTGGCTGCCCAGAGAGGACAGTCTGGCTATAGAGACCGGTCATCACAGACAAAACCTGGCTGCCCAGAGAGGACAGTCTGGCTATAGAGACCGGTCGTCACAGACAAACCTGGCTGCCCAGAGAGGACAGTCTGGCTATAGAGACCGGTCGTCACAGACCAACCTGGCTGCCCAGAGAGGACAGTCTGGCTATAGAGACCGGTCATCACAGACCAACCTGGCTGCGCAGAGAGGACAGTCTGCCTATAGAGACCGGTCGTCACAGACAAACCTGGCTGCCCAGAGAGGACAGTCTGGCTATAGAGACCGGTCATCACAGACAAACCTGGCTGCCCAGAGAGGACAGTCTGGCTATAGAGACCAGTCATCACAGACAAACCTGGCTGCCCAGAGAGGACAGTCTGGCTATAGAGACCGGTCATCACAGACAAACCTGGCTGCCCAGAGAGGACAGTCTGCCTATAGAGACCGGTCGTCACAGACAAACCTGGCTGCCCAGAGAGGACAGTCTGGCTATAGAGACCGGTCGTCACAGACCAACCTGGCTGCCCAGAGAGGACAGGCTGTGCTCACTCTGCTCCAGGGGAGAGGTAGAGACAGAGCTGCATTTCCTATTACACTGTGACAAATACTCAGACCAAAGAGAATATGAAACTATAAAAGATTAAGAAAAAATCGAATAGTTATTGGGTGAAAAGACAGAATGTGCAGTTTTGGCAGCCAAATATGTGTCCTCCTGCCACAACCTGAGGGACAGCCAGTGAAAAGTGCAAAGTAATGTTGATAATATTTCCCATCTTGTTTTGTCTTTCACACCACGTCATGTGTCTTCTCAGTCATGTTGACACTGGTCTACTACCACGTCATGTGTCTTCTCAGTCATGTTGACACTGGTCTACTACCACGTCATGTGTCTTCTCAGTCATGTTGACACTGGTCTACTACCAGGTCATGTGTCTTCTCAGTCATGTTGACACTGGTCTACTACCACGTCATGTGTCTTTCAGTCATGTTGACACTGGTCTACTACCAGGTCATGTGTCTTCTCAGTCATGTTGACACTGGTCTACTACCAGGTCATGTGTCTTCTCAGTCATGTTGACACTGGTCTACTACCAGGTCATGTGTCTTCTCAGTCATGTTGACACTGGTCTACTACCGGGTCATGTGTCTTCTCAGTCATGTTGACACTGGTCTACTACCAGGTCATGTGTCTTCTCAGTCATGTTGACACTGGTCTACTACCGGGTCATGTGTCTTCTCAGTCATGTTGACACTGGTCTACTACCGGGTCATGTGTCTTCTCAGTCATGTTGACACTGGTCTACTACCAGGTCATGTGTCTTCTCAGTCATGTTGACACTGGTCTTCTACCAGGTCATGTGTCTTCTCAGTCATGTTGACACTGGTCTACTACCAGGTCATGTGTCTTCTCAGTCATGTTGACACTGGTCTTCTACCAGGTCATGTGTCTTCTCAGTCATGTTGACACTGGTCTTCTACCAGGTCATGTGTCTTCAGTCATGTTGACACTGGTCTACTACCAGGTCATGTGTCTTCTCAGTCATGTTGACACTGGTCTTCTACCAGGTCATGTGTCTTCTCAGTCATGTTGACACTGGTCTACTACCAGGTCATGTGTCTTCTCAGTCATGTTGACACTGGTCTTCTACCAGGTCATGTGTCTTCTCAGTCATGCTGACACTGGTCTACTACCAGGTCATGTGTCTTCAGTCATGTTGACACTGGTCTTCTACCAGGTCATGTGTCTTCTCAGTCATGTTGACACTGGTCTACTACCAGGTCATGTGTCTTCTCAGTCATGCTGACACTGGTCTACTACCAGGTCATGTGTCTTCTCAGTCGTGTTGACACTGGTACTACCAG
>NW_026280428.1:0-1017 GCF_023373465.1 Oncorhynchus keta
GTCATGGGTGGTATCTCTACACATACAGTCATGGGTGGTATCTCTACAAATATAGTCATGGGTAGTATCTCTTCAAATACAGTCATGGGTAGTATCTCTACAAATACAGTCATGGGTGGTATCTCTACAAATACAGTCATGGGTGGTATCTCTACAAATATAGTCATGGGTAGTATCTCTTCAAATACAGTCATGGGTAGTATCTCTACAAATACAGTCATGGGTGGTATCTCTACAAATACAGTCATGGGTGGTATCACTACACATACAGTCATGGGTGGTATCTCTACACATACAGTCATGGGTGGTATCTCTGCAAATATATTCATGGGTGGTATCTCTACAAATATAGTCGTGGGTGGTATCTCTACTATTCACTCAAAAAGAAAAAGACACCCGGGGAAATATATCCCACCGTTTAATTACATTTTATTCCACTGTAGAGTGAGTGCATTTTATATTTCACTTCAGAGTAGAGTGAAATAATCATTAGTTCACTCTGGCGTATTGTGAATTTCGCCAGTGTTAATTTTCTACTCTGTACAGGGTGACAGAAACATTGTCCAAATGTTAATATTTGGTGTTGATTTCACCCTGTTGAGTGTGAAGACACATGCACACCGCAAACGTAAAACAATGTGAAATAAACATGGGGACCGTTTCTGTCATTCCCACAGCACTGAGAATCCTAGGTGTGTGTGTGTGTGTGTGTGTGTGTGTGTGTGTGTGTGTGTGTGTGTGTGTGTGTGTGTGTGTGTGTGAGTGTGTGTGTGTGTGTGTGTGTGTGTGTGAGTGTGTGTGTGAGTCATAAATGAGAGAGAGTGTGGGTGGGTGGGTGTGTTGGGTATGCACAAGTGTGCAACTCAGTCTCATGTACACATTTACAGTTTGTACACATGTTGTGGTGTGTGAGTGTATGTGTGTGTGTGTGAGTGTGTGTGTGAGTGTGAGTGTGTGAGTGTGAGTGTGTGAGTGAGTGTGAGTGTGTGAGTGTGTGAGTGTGAGAGTGTGAGTGTG
>NW_026280429.1:0-4032 GCF_023373465.1 Oncorhynchus keta
AAAAAAAAATTGCAGACCTCCATACAATCTGGGTCTATCCTTGGGTGCAATTTCCAGACGCCATGACGGACCACATTCATCTGTACCAAACAGTATGCAAGTACAAACACCATGGGACCACGCAGCATTCTATACTGCTCAGGAAGGAGACACGCATTCTGCTTCCTAGAGATGAATGTACTTTGGTGCGAAAAGTGCAAATCAATCCCAGAACAGCAGCAAAGGACCTTGTGGAGTATGTTGGAGGACACAGGTACAAAATTATCTATATCCACAGTAAACGAGTCCTATATACGACATAACCTGAAAGGCCACTCAGCTAGGAAGAAGCCACTGCTCCAAAACCGCTCAGTAAAACGCCAGACTACGGTTTGCAGCTGCACATGGGGACAAAGATCGTACTTTCTGGAGAAATGTCCTCCGGTCTGATGAAACAAAAATAGAACTGTTTTGGCCATAATTACCATTGATATGTTTGGAGGAAAAGGGAGAGGCTTACAAGCCAGCAGAACACCATCCCAACCGTGAACCATCTGGGGTGGCAGCACTATGGCTGTGGGGCTGTCTGTTGCTACAGGAAGTGGAACAGGTGCCATTCACGAAATAGATAGCATCATGAGGTGCAGGAATATTATGTGGATATGCTGAAGCCATCATCAAGACATCAGTCAGGAAGTTAAAGCTTGATTGCAAATGGGTCTTCCAAAATGGACAATAGACCCCAAGCATACTCCAAAGTTGTGGAGAAAATGGCTTAAGGACAACAAAGTGAAGGGATTGGAGTGGCCATCACAAAGCCCTGACCGCAATCCCATAGAAGACATTTGTGGGCAGAACTGAAAAGTGTGTACAAGCAAGGAGGCCTACAAACCTGGCTCCAGTTACAATCCATCTCTGTCATGCGGAGCTGGGCCAAAGTTCCACCCAACTCTATTGTAGGAAACCTGTGGAAGGCTTCATGAGAACGTTTGACCGAAGTCTAAATTGTTTAAGGCAATGCTACCAAATACTAATTGAGTGTATGTAAACTTCTGACACACTGGGATTGTGATGAAAGAAATAAAAGCTGAAATAAATCACTACTATTATTCTGACATTCTTATAATAAAGTGATGGTGATCCTAACTTGACCTAAAATGGAATGTTTACTTAGGATTAAGTGTGTCAGGAATATATTGTGAAAAACTGGAGTTTAAATGTATTTTGCAAGGTGTATGTAAAGTACAGATTATTGGGGGACCAAAAAAGCCGAGTAACTGAATCGGGCAATTTTTTTATTTGCAACAAATGACAATTACAACAATACTGATGAGAAGCTTAATATATCAATAAAATCAATTCTAGCTTCAAGTAAATAATAGAAACATGTTCAATTTGGTTTAAATACCGCAGAAACAGTGTTGGAGAAGAAAGTAAAAGTGCAATTTAAGAAAGCTAACGTCTTCAGTTCCTTGCTCAGGACATGAGAACATATGAAAGCTGGTGGTTCCTTTTAACATGAGTCTTCAATGTTCCCAGGTAAGAAGTTTCAGGTTGCTTGAGTTATTATAGGAATTATAGGACTATTTCCTCTCTATACCATTTGTATTTCAATAACCTTTGACTATTGAATGTTCTTATAGGAACTTTGCGTGTTGCCAGTGTAACAGTATAGCTTCCGTCCCTCCTCCTCGCTCCCTCCTGGGCTCGAACCAGGGACACAACGACAACAGCCACCATCGAAGCAGCGATTACCCATGCAGGCAGGAAACAACCACAGGCCTCAGAGCGAGTGACGCTTTTGAGAACGCTTATTAGTGCGCCAGCTAACCTGGCTAGCCAGTTGGCCTCACTTCGGGAAGTTACACCAGCCTCATCTCGGGAGCTGATAGGCTTGAAGTCATAAACAGCGCAATGCTTTGATGCACAACAAAGAGCTGCTGGGCAAAATGGGGCGAATTAGTGCGGCTTGAATGCCCTACCACCGCTCAGTCCAGATACTTCAATACTTGTATGCTCCGGGGTCAGATTATATGCACCGCAGGACACGCTAGATAATATCTCAGTAATATCATCACAACCATGTGTAGTTAACTCCTGATTATGATAGATTGTTTTTTATATGATAAGTTTAATGCTAGCTAGCAACTGTAACCTTGGCTAACTGCATCTCGTTGGCTAACTGCAGTACTCCTTGTGGAGTGCAACGCAGAGGAGAGGCAGGTCGTTATTGCATTGGACTAGTTAACTGTAAGGGTGCAAAGATTGGGTGCGCCGAGGACTGACACGGCCAAAATCTGCCATCAAGCTCTGCCCTGAACAAGGCAGTGCTAACCCACCTTCCTAATTTGTCATTGAAAATAAGAAAAGCTAACACAGACTTGCCTAGTTAAATAAGAGAGGTATAAAAAATAAAATATATTTTTAAAATAAAAATAGGCACATCGGCGCCCAAAACACAGATTTGTTGATGAAAACATGAGAAAATCGGTACTAATTGTAAAATAGGTCGACCTCTAATGCACATGTGAAGCCACAGTGCTAAAACAGACTGAGGAAGGTAGTGTAAACAAACCAGAGATTAGGACTAAAAGTAGTGAAAAGGAGTAGCCTACAACAAGGAAAAAGTCCAGGTAAAAATACACGCTATCTAGTCCTTTGGCCTATATCCTATGTCTGACTTTGAGTTTCAGATAAAAATATGAATTATAAAATTATTAGATGCTTACGCGACACCCTTGTTAAATTGATGGGTCATGTGACAAAGTGCTAGAACCACCCCCCCTCTAACTAAGTGGTCACTATTGTCTAGACATGTACATTGAGACCAGTTGGTTAGCTTTAGGGACCTGCAGAGCGTTTTTACTGTAGCTATGGGTTGGGATTATGGTGCATTCTTTAGCTAGGCTAGCTAGCTAGCTAGCTATGTCTAAACAAAAGACCACGTCGCCAGATGATTACATGACCCTGCCAGGTGGCCGTAAACACACCTGATTTTTATGACCCATCAAGTTATCAGCAAAACAATGAACCAAAATCCCAACCCATAACAGTACAAACTGATTGTCATAGCTAGCCGCCATGAATGAAAATCTGCCGTATGTATCCGCAGGTTGCTAAAGTCAACCAACAAAGTTATAACTAGCAATGCAAATGGCTTTGTGAGATACTAATAATATTACTACTACACATTTCATACACGTAATGTTAGCTAGCGAGCCAGCAAGCAAATGTTCGCTAGCTAGTTAACAGTACATTGTAACTTGCAATGAAAATTACAAAACAAATAAAAAATATCTGAATAAGTAGATAGATTCTTACACATGGATGAACGCGTCACAGCAGCGTATTTTCCATTTGGTTTGTAGCTACACTATAGATACTTTTGTGTATGTGGACATCTCTTCAAATAAGTGGATTCCGAATCACATTTCACCATATGGGCATTCCGACGGACGTCTCTGGGGTCGGCAGATGCCAGGAGAACACAACCTGCCCCAATGCATAGTGCCAACTGTAATGTTTGGTTGAGGAAGAATAATGGTCTGGGGCTGTTTTTCCATGTTCGGGCTAGGCCCCTTAGCTCCAGTGAAGGGAAATCTTAACACTACAGCATTCAATAACATTGACGATTCTGTGCTTCCAATTTTGTGGTAACAGTTTGGGGAAGGCCCTTTCCTGTTTCAGCATGACAATTCCCCCGAGCACATAGCGAGGTCCAAGATCGGTGTGGAAGAATTTAACTGGCCTGCCCTCAAACACCTTTGGGGTGAATTGGAACGCTGACTGTGAGCCAGGCCTAGTCGCTCGACATCAGTGCTTAGATCTCACTAATGCGCTTGTGGCTGAACGGAAGCAACTTCCCACAGCAATGTTCCAACATCTAGTGGGAAAGCCATCCTAGAAGAATGGATGATTTGGGGGGGACACGCCATATTGACACCCATGACTCTGGAATTAGATGGTCGACGAGCAGGTGTCCGTATTCTTTTGGTCATGTAGTGCAGCTCCAGCTTGTTTGACCAGTTGTGTCAAGTCACTCCGGGTCACACT
>NW_026280431.1:0-2845 GCF_023373465.1 Oncorhynchus keta
GATTGACTTGTGTCCTAATCAACCCTGAAACCCCCAAGACATCTATGTACAACAATATGTGGTGCTTGAATAACATTGAATAGTGTAGAATAGAATTGAATACAATTTAATAGAATTGAATAGAATTGAATATCATTGAATAACATTGAATATCATTGAATAACATTGAATAGTGTAGAATAGAATTGAATACAATTGAATAGAATTGAATAGAATTGAATATCATTGAATAACATTGAATATCATTGAATAACATTGAATAGTGTAGAATAGAATTGAATACAATTGAATAGAATTGAATAGAATTGAATATCATTGAATAACATTGAATATCATTGAATAACATTGTGTAGCATTGAAAAGTATTGAATAGCATTGAATAGCATTGAATAACATTGAATAGCTTTGAATAATATGGAATAGCATTGAATTGTATTGATTTTCATTGAATAGCATTGAATAAAATTGAATAGCATTGAATAGTATTATATAACATTGGACAACAATTAATAGTATTGAATAACATTGGATAGCATGAACACAACAGATATACTGTAGCCCCAGCTTGTTCTCCTGACCCCAACAGATATACTGTAGCCCCAGCTTGTTCTCCTGACCCCAACAGATATACTGTAGCCCCAGCCTGTTCTCCTGACCCCAACAGATATACTGTAGCCCCAGGTTGTTCTCCTGACCCCAACAGATATACTGTAGCCCCAGCTTGTTCTCCTGACCCCAACAGATATACTGTAGCCCCAGCTTGTTCTCCTGACCCCAACAGATATACTGTAGCCCCAGCTTGTTCTCCTGACCCCAACAGATATACTGTAGCCCCAGCTTGTTCTCCTGACCCCAACAGATATACTGTAGCCCCAGCTTGTTCTCCTGACCCCAACAGATATACTGTAGCCCCAGCTTGTTCTCCTGACCCCAACAGATATACTGTAGCCCCAGCTTGTTCTCCTGACCCCAACAGATATACTGTAGCCCCAGCTTGTTCTCCTGACCCCAACAGATATACTGTAGCCCCAGCCTGTTCTCCTGACCCCAACAGATATACTGTAGCCCCAGCTTGTTCTCCTGACCCCAACAGATATACTGTAGCCCCAGCTTGTTCTCCTGACCCCAACAGATATACTGTAGCCCCAGCCTGTTCTCCTGACCCCAACAGATATACTGTAGCCCCAGCTTGTTCTCCTGACCCCAACAGATATACTGTAGCCCCAGCTTGTTCTCCTGACCCCAACAGATATACTGTAGCCCCAGCTTGTTCTCCTGACCCCAACAGATATACTGTAGCCCCAGCTTGTTCTCCTGACCCCAACAGATATACTGTAGCCCCAGCTTGTTCTCCTGACCCCAACAGATATACTGTAGCCCCAGCTTGTTCTCCTGACCCCAACAGATATACTGTAGCCCCAGCTTGTTCTCCTGACCCCAACAGATATACTGTAGCCCCAGCTTGTTCTCCTGACCCCAACAGATATACTGTAGCCCCAGCTTGTTCTCCTGACCCCAACAGATATACTGTAGCCCCAGCTTGTTCTCCTGAACCCAACAGATATAGATCTAGATCTAGCCTGTTCTCTGACCCAACAGATATAGATCTAGCTTGTTCCCATACCATTCATAGGTATAGATCTAGCCTGTTCCCCACCACTCATAGATATAGATCTAGCCTGTTCCATACCACTCATAGGTATAGATCTAGCCTGTTCCATACCATTCATTGATATAGATCTAGCCTGTTCCCCACCACTCATAGATATAGATCCAGCCTGTTCCCCACCACTCATAGATATAGATCTAGTCTGTTCCCCACCACTCATAGATATAGATCTAGCCTGTTCCCCCACCACTCATAGATATAGATCTAGTCTCTTCCTCACCACTCATCAATATAGATCTAGCCTGTTCCCCACCACTCATAGATATAGATCTAGCCTGTTCCATACCATTCATTGATATAGATCTAGCCTGTTCCATACCATTCATTGATATAGATCTAGCGTGTTCCATACCATTCATAGGTATAGATCTAGCCTGTTCCCCACCACTCATAGATATAGATCTAGCCTGTTCCCCACCACTCATAGATATAGATCTAGCATGTTCCCCACCACTCATAGATATAGATCTAGTCTCTTCCCCATCACTCATAGATATAGATCTAGCCTGTTCCATACCACTCATAGATATAGATCTAGCCTGTTCCCAAACCACTCATAGATATAGATCCAGCCTGTTCCCCACCACTCATAGATATAGATCTAGCCTGTTCCTCACCACTCATAGATATAGATCTAGTCTGTTCCCCACCACTCATAGATATAGATCTAGCCTGTTCCACACCACTCATAGATATAGATCTAGCGTGTTCCACACCACTCATAGATATAGATCTAGCCTGTTCCTCACCACTCATAGATATAGCTCCAGCCTGTTCTCCACACCACACATAGATATAGATCCAGCCTGTTCCTCACCACTCATAGATATAGATCTAGCCTGTTCCTCAGCCACTCATAGATATAGATCTAGTCTGTTCCCCACCACTCATAGATATAGATCTAGCCTGTTCCTCACCACTCATAGATATAGATCCAGCCTGTTCCCCACCACTCATAGATATAGATCTAGCCTGTTCCTCACCACTCATAGATATAGATCCAGCCTGTTCCCCACCACTCATAGATATAGCTCCAGCCTGTTCTCCTGACCCCAACAGATATAGATCTAGTCTGTTCCCCACCACTCATAGATATAGATCTAGCCTGTTCCTCACCACTCATCGATATAGATCTAGTCTGTTCCCCACCACTCATAGATATAGATCTAGCCTGTT
>NW_026280432.1:0-40000 GCF_023373465.1 Oncorhynchus keta
ATACCACCTGTTCACTGGAGAAGGGGAAAGAGTTTAAATATCACACCAGTGTGATGTTGTTATTGGCTTGGTATCTGTGGAGTGTATCAGTCAAATAGAGTGGCTGAAAATAACATAGTAAAAATGCTGACATATAGCACAACCCGTGGCTCTACCAGTCAAAATGAATTACAGACCTGCTAGTGTACAGTTGGGCATCTCCGGCGCGGCCCACGCTTGGATTGCGTCCTACCTGACAGGTCGCTCCTACCAGGTGGCGTGGCGAGAATCTGTCTCCTCACCACGCGCTCTCACCACTGGTGTCCCCCAGGGCTCTGTTCTAGGCCCTCTCCTATTCTCGCTATACACCAAGTCACTTGGCTCTGTCATAACCTCACATGGTCTCTCCTATCATTGCTATGCAGACGACACACAATTAATCTTCTCCTTTCCCCCTTCTGATGACCAGGTGGCGAATCGCATCTCTGCATGTCTGGCAGACATATCAGTGTGGATGACGGATCACCACCTCAAGCTGAACCTCGGCAAGACGGAGCTGCTCTTCCTCCCGGGGAAGGACTGCCCGTTCCATGATCTTGCCATCACGGTTGACAACTCCATTGTGTCCTCCTCCCAGAGCGTTAAGAACCTTGGCGTGATCCTGGACAACACCCTGTCGTTCTCAACTAACATCAAGGCGGTGGCCCGTTCCTGTAGGTTCATGCTCTACAACATCCGCAGAGTACGACCCTGCCTCACACAGGAAGCGGCGCAGGTCCTAATCCAGGCACTTGTCATCTCCCGTCTGGATTACTGCAACTCGCTGTTGGCTGGGCTCCCTGCCTGTGCCATTAAACCCCTACAACTCATCCAGAACGCCGCAGCCCGTCTGGTGTTCAACCTTCCCAAGTTCTCTCACGTCACCCCGCTCCTCCGCTCTCTCCACTGGCTTCCAGTTGAAGCTCGCATCCGCTACAAGACCATGGTGCTTGCCTACGGAGCTGTGAGGGGAACGGCACCTCAGTACCTCCAGGCTCTGATCAGGCCCTACACCCAAACAAGGGCACTGCGTTCATCCACCTCTGGCCTGCTCGCCTCCCTACCACTGAGGAAGTACAGTTCCCGCTCAGCCCAGTCAAAACTGTTCGCTGCTCAGGCTCCCCAATGGTGGAACAAACTCCCTCACGACGCCAGGACAGCGGAGTCAATCACCACCTTCCGGAGACACCTGAAACCCCACCTCTTTAAGGAATACCTAGGATAGGGTAAAGTAATCCTTCTCACCCCCCTTAAAAGATTTAGATGCACTATTGTAAAGTGGCTGTTCCACTGGATGTCATAAGGTGAATGCACCAATTTGTAAGTCGCTCTGGATAAGAGCGTCTGCTAAATGACTTAAATGTAATGTAATGTAAATGTACATGGATCAACTCGATCCATTCCACTCCACTAGCTTTATTGATTGTGTTTTGATCCAGTCTTGAGCTCTGCCTGGGCTCCTGAGCTGTCATTATTCTTAGGACAGTGCTACTTTAAGGTCCCATACAGTATATATGTATGTGTGAAGGTGATGTCATGAAAACAGTTGAATGTTTTATGAGTCAAGAAATAGCATGGAAAACAATCCTATGGAGAGTTTGTTAAAACTGCTTTGCCATGGCTTTGAAGCTTGTCTTTCTATTCTTATTATTAATCTACTTTTGGTCTCCATCTCTCTCTCTCTCTCTCTCCATCTCTCTCTCTCTCTTTCTCTCTCTCTCTCCATCTCTCTCTCTCTCTCTCTCTCTCTCTCTCTCTCTCTCTCTCTCTCTCTCTCTCTCTCTCTCTCTCTCTCTCTCTCTCTCTCTCTCTCTCTCTCTCTCTCTCTCTCTCTCTCTCTCTCCTCTCTCTCTCCATCTCTCTCTCTCTCTCTCTCCATCTCTCTCTCTCCATCTCCCTCTCTCTCTCTCCCCCTCTCTTTCTCCATCTCTCTCTCTCTCTCCCTTTCCCCCCTCCCTCTCTCTCTCTCTCTCTCTCTCTCTCTCTCTCTCTCTCTCTCTCTCCTCTCTCTCTCTCTCCATCTCTCTCTCTCATCTCTCTCTCCATCTCTCTCTCTCCCTCTCTTTCTCCATCTCTCTCCCTCTCCCCCCCTCTCTCTCTCTCTCTCTCTCTCTCTCTCTCCATCTCTCTCTCTCTCTCCATCTCTCTCTCTCCATCTCTCTCTCTCCATCTCTCTCTCTCATCTCTCTCTCTCTCTCTCCATCTCTCTCTTTCTCCATCTCTCTCTCTCCTCTCTCCCCTCTCTCTCTCTCTCTCCATCTCTCTCTCTCTCTCTCTCCTCCTCTCTTTCTCCATCTCTCTCTCTCTCTCTCTCTCCCATCTCTCTCTCTCCCATCTCTCTCTCTCTCTCCATCTCTCTCTCTCCATCTCTCTCTCTCCTCTCTCTCTCTCTCTCTCTCTCTCTCTCTCTCTCTCTCTCTCTCTCTCTCTCTCTCTCTCTCTCTCTAAATCCATCTGTTAGCCTATCTTACCCAACATTAAAGCCTGTAACATAACCACCACTCTGTATGTAATCTGTCCTGTGTTACGTGTTTTTCCCTGCTGTTTGTTGGTGTTCTCTCCCTTTCTCCACCATTTAGCTTTCACCCCCTTTCACCAAACACATGTTCAAACAACAATAACACATACCCAGGCTAAAAGACTAAGGCCAACAGTAATAGCGTTTTAATTGAAACCCCAAGTCACCCTTCCCCCTTTCTCTGTCTCTGGTAATCTTTGTTCTCTCTGTCCACTTCAAGACACCCAAGGAATAGAATGAGCTCGAGAAGGAGGGAGAGAGTGAGTGCCCGGCAGTCCAGTGGTGGTCACCCTGCAGGGTACTGACTGAGAGTCGTAGGAGAGGGGCGTGCACTGGCAGGTTGCCCCTCGGCCCTCGCACCACTTGGTACTGTAGGGGCAGCTGAGGGAGTGAGTGAAGTGAGTGAAGATTAAAATGCTACCCCTCCCCCTCACACCCCCCAGCACTTGACAGGTCTTTGGGTGGGGTGGGTGAGCGGCTGGCCCGGGCGGCTGCAGCCCCTCTTAACCCACGCTCAGGGCACCTGACCCTGGGTAAACTTACACATGCCTGAGGCTCTCTGGACGTAGATGGACGTGCTGTGTGTTGTGACACCGAGTATGTTCTGACCTCACAGCAACGGGTATGGCACACTGCCCCTATGTCCCCCATCACTTCCAAATCAACGTTTCTAATACCCAAGCACCTGACCAAGGACCTGCTGGCATTCGTTACTGTCAAAAACACCTGGGTTCAATTACAATTCTAAATCTTTCAAACACTCTTAGCGTTTGCTTTAGCCTGCCTGGAGTGCCATATGGGTGGTTTCTGCACCAGTCAAGCTCAATCAAGAACAGATCATGCATTTTAAATGATATAAAATATTGTATGGACCCAGGTCTGATGTTTCAGGGTGTTGGTGGTGATATTGTCATGGGCAGCACTTCACGCCCAAGGTGTGGCTAGTGTGATGTTAAACTGTGGGCGTAATGATAGTATTATCTGTGGTGTGTTTGAGCACAAACAACATAATGTTGTGTCCCAGTTATCACATTAACATCAACATGAAATAAAAACATGACACTCAAGCTGGTCTCTTATAACTCTAAGGAGTTGTGCACACGCATGCTGAAACACATGGCAATTAAAGGCCTGTATTCAGGAGTACACTCACAGGTCATATTGAACAAGCCTTGACAAGGCTGGTCATTTCTCTAAGAGCATGGATCAATTCCAGGCCGCCCTTTTTCTCTCATCACTCCTTTCCTCCTGCTCTCCTCCGTTGCCTCTAAAATGTCCAGCTGTTCCAAGTGGAGACAGCTGCGTTTGGAGTGGAACCAATCAGCTGTCAGAGGAGAGAGAGGGGTGACGGAGAGGTGGGGGATGAGGGTTTAGGGGGTGAGTGGGGCAAGAGGGGGGATGTGGTCCCAGGGAGAGGCCTCTGGCTCTGTCCCCCTCTCTGAGGTAGTGGTGGTGGGGGGAGGGAGAGGGTGGTGTGTTGGAGCAAGGGAGGGTGGAGGTCTAAAAATGCTGACAGACAGCAGTTTCGAGGCCAAGGAGAGGTGGGCCTGGGCTGCCAGCTGTCCTTGTGCGTCCAGACAGTCCCTCTCGTCCCTCTCACTAGACCGTTGAGTTGGGCAGCAGGGTCAACTCACTGGTTTGACCAATAAAATGTCTCCTGAGTCCATAAGGAGTATGAACTTTATTTATTTCTATGTGTGCTGTGGGGTAACACGGTCTAAAGACACTGTCTGTCTGTCTGTCTGTCTGTCTGTCTGTCTGTCTGTCTGTCTGTCTGTCTGTCTGTCTGTCTGCCTGCCTGCCTGCCTGCCTGCCTGCCTGCCTGCCTGCCTGCCTGTCTGTCTGTCTGTCTGTCTGTCTGTCTGTCTGTCTGTCTGTCTGTCTGTCTGTCTGTCTGTCTGTCTGTCTGTCTGTCTGTCTGTCTGCCTATCTGTCTGTCTGTCTGTGTGTGTGGAGACAGACAGATCACCTTCTTGAACTGAGATAAGTCATTCAAAGAAAACATATAAGAACAAAGTAACGGAGGTAAAAAAGCACTCAATCACCTGTATAGATTGTAAACATTGTGTTTACTTGATAGCTACCTACACAAATAGCTAGCTAGAACAAAGTGTTAATAAGATAAATTCATTAAAATATTTAAAAGCAATACAAATAAAAGTTATCCAGTAAGTATCTACAGTAGATCTACAGTAGCCTGTTCATGTGTCTGTGATATGCCATTAGCCATTAGCTTTCCCATTGTTTTAACATTGTGATGCCTGGAGCAACAACAACAAAAACACTAAACACATTAATGTGAAATTAAAATACAGTGAACATGAACATGCTAATTGAACGTTCTTTCTTTTGCCTTTCCAATTCCCAATGTAATGTCTGGCCTGTAGCTCCCTCTGGTGGCGCGTTACTAAAATCACATTCAAATCACTGTAAAACTTCAATAGACTGATTCTAATGACCAATCAACAATACAATCATAGTTTATCAGGTGCAGTCTTCATTGTTCCAACTGTATTAAGTTATCATGCAGATATAACGTGGTTAACGGATCCATGGCTCTGCGTGGTAGTCTAGGATACAGTCTGAACACAGTTTATGTTGAAATAGCATGGCTGGTGTGCAGGTAAACGTTAATTAAATTCTCCTATTCGGGATGAATTTAGTTCTGTGGATTACGTTATCTTGGTTTTTGAGTAAAGAAAATAATTGCGAAATGTGTGTCTGCTTATTCAAAAAGTTGTGTTGGTTATTAACATAGGAAGCACAGCAAATGGGTACCACGTTGACGTGTGAATTTACATATGCATTCATGTTGAATAGCCATAGACTAATGAACTTTGAATCACTTCGAGATTAGATCACCGTGCTGCGCATGTGCAGTGTTAAAGCAAGTTCCTTTCCATTCAAGAACTGTAAGGCTACAGCCAGCTGGTAGTTACCACAGCCATAAAGTCATAATTATGGCCATACCTCGCCTATTTCTAAAAGTATCTTCTTAAAATCTGATTTTAAACCTAACCCGAACCTTCAATTAAGACCAAAAATACAAAAATACAATTTTTAAGATAGGCCTATAGCCAATTTGACGTTGTGGCTGTGGTAACGCGCCTCGATAGCCCAGAACAACAAGAACAATAATGATTGTTCACTCACTGGCATAAGGGCATGTGAGCATAGTTAACTGACTGATTCTTGATGAACATTTTAAAAGTATTACTCTTGTCATCCCAAGAACTGGTAGGTCTACTTTACTGACTCATAACAACAATTGGCCACTTAACGGGCGCATACCAGGAAAAACTATGAGTTTGAAAGATAATTAATAATAATTGTTTGTTTTCAGAAATGGATACTGTTTTAGTCTAAACAGCTCAGCATTGCTCCACTTTCCAGATAGCCTGTGGATTTATTTGAAAGGGCAGCGGACGCTTTCCATGGTGCTGAATGGCTGTTAAAATGCAGTGTTCCTTTAAAAGTGTTTCAGAATTCCTACAAAATGTTGTCCAGCAGCGCTCGAAACTTCGCTTATCTTCTCGCTCACCGCACACGCTCGAAAGGTGGAGTTTGTTAGTGCGTTGCTTGAAACGCCGGCTGCCTGTGGCTATTGGAAAAAAGGCTTCTGAAATCCCAGTCTCACCATTGGCAATGCAAAAGCAGGAGGGACCGGAACAAGGACAAGAGCGCAGTTCACCTGTGTTTCGGGAGGTAGCCGAGCAGTGTGGTTTCTGCTCCACAGAGAGAAGACGCAATTCGAACCGTTCACTCGTTGTATTGTGACATGAGAAAAGTGGCGCTTGCCATGATTTCAACGTGCAGGTGAAACCGGAGAAGATGTTTTTTATTTCAGTCCCACTGCACAACTTCTAAAACAAAAAACAATAATTAATCTTGTTTATCGTCCGCGAGCGCTCAAATATTTCGCGCCACTCTCTCAGACGTCACACTTTCTCAAAAACTATAAACTGTTTGGAGTGAAAACAATGTCCCGCAAAAAGGCGGGTAAGGGCAAAAACGCCAACAGCAGCCCGAAGACAGGCATCCCCACCGGAAACCAGAAGGGGGAAACTGGGAAGAGCACCGCAGGGACGGGGAGCGTGGTGCAGGCGAACGGTATGGTTCATCCGAGCAGACCCTCACTCAGCAACAGCAGCGAGTTTTATGACATCGCATTCAAGGTAAATGCACCTGAGCGTTATGCTATGATAGCCATTATTTGTAAACAATAACACTAGGTGACTTTATTATTTTATCTCAGTAAATTGCTAGTTTATTAGGCTATTATTATTCAACAACATGTATATGTTGATGGGCTAAACATGGCAGGTTGTTGGGCTACACATGGCAGGTTGATGGGCTACACATGACAGGTTGATGGGCTACACTTGGCAGGTTGTTGGGCTGCACATGGCAGGTTGATGGGCTACACATGACAGGTTGATGGGCTACACATGACAGGTTGATGGGCTACACATGGCAGGTTGATGGGCTACACATGGCAGGTTGATGGGCTACACATGACAGGTTGATGGGCTACACATGGCAGGTTGATGGGCTACACATGACAGGTTGATGGGCTACACATGGCAGGTTGATGGGCTACACATGGCAGGTTGATGGGCTACACATGACAGGTTGATGGGCTACACATGGCAGGTTGTTGGGCTACACATGGCAGGTTGATGGGCTACACATGACAGGTTGATGGGCTACACATGACAGGTTGATGGGCTACACATGACAGGTTGATGGGCTACACATGGCAGGTTGATGGGCTACACATGGCAGGTTGTTGGGCTACACATGGCAGGTTGATGGGCTACACATGACAGGTTGATGGGCTACACATGACAGGTTGATGGGCTACACATGGCAGGTTGTTGGGCTACACATGGCAGGTTGATGGGCTACACATGACAGGTTGATGGGCTACACATGGCAGGTTGATGGGCTACACATGGCAGGTTGATGGGCTACACATGACAGGTTGTTGGGCTAAATATATAATAATAATATATGCCATTTAGCTGACGCTTTTATCCAAAGCGACTTACAGTCATGTGTGCATACATTCTACGTATGGGTGGTCCCGGGAATCGAACCCACTACCCTGGCGTTACAAGCGCCATGCTCTACCAACTGAGCCACAGAAGGACACATGACAGGTTGTTGGGCTACACATGACAGGTTGATGGGCTACACATGGCAGGTTGATGGGCTACACATGGCAGGTTGATGGGCTACACATGACAGGTTGATGGGCTACACATGGCAGGTTGATGGGCTACACATGACAGGTTGTTGGGCTACACATGACAGGTTGTTGGGCTACACATGGCAGGTTGATGGGCTACACATGACAGGTTGATGGGCTACACATGACAGGTTGATGGGCTACACATGACAGGTTGATGGGCTACACATGACAGGTTGTTGGGCTACACATGACAGGTTGTTGGGCTACACATGACAGGTTGTTGGGCTACACATGACAGGTTGATGGGCTACACATGACAGGTTGATGGGCTACACATGACAGGTTGATGGGCTACACATGACAGGTTGATGGGCTACACATGGCAGGTTGATGGGCACACATGACAGGTTGATGGGCTACACATGACAGGTTGATGGGCTACACATGACAGGTTGATGGGCTACACATGGCGGGTTGATGGGCACACATGACAGGTTGATGGGCTACACATGACAGGTTGTTGGGCTACACATGACAGGTTGATGGGCTACACATGGCAGGTTGATGGGCACACATGACAGGTTGATGGGCTACACATGACAGGTTGATGGGCTACACATGGCAGGTTGTTGGGCTACACATGACAGGTTGTTGGGCTACACATGACAGGTTGATGGGCTACACATGACAGGTTGATGGGCTACACATGGCAGGTTGATGGGCTACACATGACAGGTTGTTGGGCTACACATGGCAGGTTGATGGGCTACACATGGCAGGTTGATGGGCTACACATGACAGGTTGATGGGCTACACATGGCAGGTTGATGGGCTACACATGACAGGTTGTTGGGCTACACATGACAGGTTGATGGGCTACACATGGCAGGTTGATGGGCTACACATGACAGGTTGATGGGCTACACATGGCAGGTTGTTGGGCTACACATGGCAGGTTGTTGGGCTACACATGACAGGTTGATGGGCTACACATGGCAGGTTGTTGGACTACACATGGCAGGTTGATGGGCTACACATGACAGGTTGTTGGGCTACACATGGCAGGTTGTTGGACTACACATGGCAGGTTGATGGGCTACACATGACAGGTTGTTGGGCTACACATGACAGGTTGTTGGGCTACACATGACAGGTTGATGGGCTACACATGACAGGTTGTTGGGCTACACATGACAGGTTGATGGACTACACATGACAGGTTGATGGGCTACACATGACAGGTTGATGGGCTACACATGACAGGTTGATGGGCTACACATGACAGGTTGTTGGGCTACACATGGCAGGTTGTTGGGCTACACATGGCAGGTTGTTGGACTACACATGGCAGGTTGATGGGCTACACATGACAGGTTGTTGGGCTACACATGACAGGTTGTTGGGCTACACATGGCAGGTTGTTGGACTACACATGGCAGGTTGATGGGCTACACATGACAGGTTGTTGGGCTACACATGGCAGGTTGTTGGGCTACACATGGCAGGTTGTTAGACTACACATGGCAGGTTGATGGGCTACACATGACAGGTTGTTGGGCTACACATGGCAGGTTGTTGGGCTACACATGACAGGTTGATGGGCTACACATGGCAGGTTGATGGGCTACACATGACAGGTTGTTGGGCTACACATGGCAGGTTGTTGGGCTACACATGGCAGGTTGATGGGCTACACATGACAGGTTGTTGGGCTACACATGGCAGGTTGTTGGGCTACACATGACAGGTTGTTGGGCTACACATGGCAGGTTGTTGGGCTACACATGACAGGTTGTTGGGCTACACATGACAGGTTGTTGGGCTACACATGGCAGGTTGTTGGGCTACACATGACAGGTTGTTGGGCTACACATGACAGGTTGTTGGGCTAAATATATAATAATAATATATGCCATTTAGCTGACGCTTTTATCCAAAGCGACTTACAGTCATGTGTGCATACATTCTACGTATGGGTGGTCCCGGGAATCGAACCCACTACCCTGGCGTTACAAGCGCCATGCTCTACCAACTGAGCCACAGAAGGACACATGACAGGTTGTTGGGCTACACATGACAGGTTGATGGGCTACACATGGCAGGTTGATGGGCTACACATGGCAGGTTGATGGGCTACACATGACAGGTTGATGGGCTACACATGGCAGGTTGATGGGCTACACATGACAGGTTGTTGGGCTACACATGACAGGTTGTTGGGCTACACATGGCAGGTTGATGGGCTACACATGACAGGTTGATGGGCTACACATGACAGGTTGATGGGCTACACATGACAGGTTGATGGGCTACACATGACAGGTTGTTGGGCTACACATGACAGGTTGTTGGGCTACACATGACAGGTTGTTGGGCTACACATGACAGGTTGATGGGCTACACATGACAGGTTGATGGGCTACACATGACAGGTTGATGGGCTACACATGACAGGTTGATGGGCTACACATGGCAGGTTGATGGGCACACATGACAGGTTGATGGGCTACACATGACAGGTTGATGGGCTACACATGACAGGTTGATGGGCTACACATGACAGGTTGATGGGCTACACATGACAGGTTGATGGGCTACACATGACAGGTTGTTGGGCTACACATGACAGGTTGATGGGCTACACATGGCAGGTTGATGGGCACACATGACAGGTTGATGGGCTACACATGACAGGTTGATGGGCTACACATGGCAGGTTGTTGGGCTACACATGACAGGTTGTTGGGCTACACATGACAGGTTGATGGGCTACACATGACAGGTTGATGGGCTACACATGGCAGGTTGATGGGCTACACATGACAGGTTGTTGGGCTACACATGGCAGGTTGATGGGCTACACATGGCAGGTTGATGGGCTACACATGACAGGTTGATGGGCTACACATGGCAGGTTGATGGGCTACACATGACAGGTTGTTGGGCTACACATGACAGGTTGATGGGTTACACATGGCAGGTTGATGGGCTACACATGACAGGTTGATGGGCTACACATGGCAGGTTGTTGGGCTACACATGGCAGGTTGTTGGGCTACACATGACAGGTTGATGGGCTACACATGGCAGGTTGTTGGACTACACATGGCAGGTTGATGGGCTACACATGACAGGTTGTTGGGCTACACATGACAGGTTGATGGGCTACACATGACAGGTTGTTGGGCTACACATGACAGGTTGATGGACTACACATGACAGGTTGATGGGCTACACATGACAGGTTGATGGGCTACACATGACAGGTTGATGGGCTACACATGACAGGTTGTTGGGCTACACATGGCAGGTTGTTGGGCTACACATGGCAGGTTGTTGGACTACACATGGCAGGTTGATGGGCTACACATGGCAGGTTGTTGGGCTACACATGACAGGTTGTTGGGCTACACATGGCAGGTTGTTGGACTACACATGGCAGGTTGATGGGCTACACATGACAGGTTGTTGGGCTACACATGGCAGGTTGTTGGGCTACACATGGCAGGTTGTTGGACTACACATGGCAGGTTGATGGGCTACACATGACAGGTTGTTGGGCTACACATGGCAGGTTGTTGGGCTACACATGACAGGTTGATGGGCTACACATGGCAGGTTGATGGGCTACACATGACAGGTTGTTGGGCTACACATGGCAGGTTGTTGGGCTACACATGGCAGGTTGATGGGCTACACATGACAGGTTGTTGGGCTACACATGGCAGGTTGTTGGGCTACACATGACAGGTTGTTGGGCTACACATGGCAGGTTGTTGGGCTACACATGACAGGTTGTTGGGCTACACATGACAGGTTGTTGGGCTACACATGACAGGTTGATGGGCTACACATGGCAGGTTGTTGGGCTACACATGACAGGTTGTTGGGCTACACATGGCAGGTTGTTGGGCTACACATGACAGGTTGTTGGGCTACACATGACAGGTTGTTGGGCTACACATGACAGGTTGTTGGGCTACACATGACAGGTTGTTGGGCTACACATGACAGGTTGTTGGGCTACACATGACAGGTTGTTGGGCTACACATGACAGGTTGTTGGGCTACACATGACAGGTTGATGGGCTACACATGACAGGTTGATGGGCTACACATGACAGGTTGATGGGCTACACATGACAGGTTGATGGGCTACACATGACAGGTTGTTGGGCTACACATGGCAGGTTGTTGGGCTACACATGGCAGGTTGTTGGACTACACATGGCAGGTTGATGGGCTACACATGACAGGTTGTTGGGCTACACATGACAGGTTGTTGGGCTACACATGGCAGGTTGATGGGCTACACATGGCAGGTTGATGGGCTACACATGACAGGTTGATGGGCTACACATGACAGGTTGATGGGCTACACATGGCAGGTTGATGGGCTACACATGACAGGTTGATGGGCTACACATGACAGGTTGATGGGCTACACATGACAGGTTGATGGGCTACACATGACAGGTTGATGGGCTACACATGGCAGGTTGATGGGCTACACATGGCAGGTTGTTGGGCTACACATGGCAGGTTGATGGGCTACACATGGCAGGTTGATGGGCTACACATGTCCTCTTCTGGCTGTGCCGGGTGGAGATTATAACAGACATTGGCCAAGATGTTCAAATGTTCATAAATGACCAGCATGGTCAAATAATAATAATCACAGTAGTTGTCGAGGGTGCAGCAAGTCAGCACCTCAGGAGTAAATGTCAGTTGGCTTTTCATAGCCGATCATTAAGAGTATCTCTACCACTCATGCTGTCTCTAGAGAGTTGAAAACAGTAAGTCTGGGACAGGTAGCACGTCCGGTAAACGGGTCAGGATTCCATAGCCGCAGGCAAAACAGTTGAAACTGGAGCAGCAGCATGGCCAGGTGGACTGGGGACAGCAAGGAGTCATCATGCCAGGTAGTCCTGAGGCATGGTCCTAGGGCTCAGGTCCTCCGAGAGAGAAAGAGAGAATTAGAGAGAGCATACTTAAATTCACACAGGACACCGGATGAGACAGGAGAAGTACTCCAGATATAACAAACTGACCCTAGCCCCCCGACACACAAACTGCTGCAGCATAAATACTGGAGACTGAGCCAGGAGGGGTCAGAGGACACTGTGGCCCCATCCGATTAGGGCCTAATGAAATGTATTTCAACTGACTGATTTCCTTATATGAACTGTAACTCATTAAAATCATTGAAATTGTTGCGTTTTAATATTTTTGTTCAGTTTTGAGGGAGCATGTAGACTGCAGGAATGTCCAACCGGCCTCGCAACCACACAACACTTCTTTGTTTTAGTCAGTTAGAAATGTGTCAGCTCTTGAAAAGGATAGGCCTAGAGCAACAACCCAACCCCTGGAGAGAGTTGCAGATTTACAAAATGTCATTCAATTTGGCACCCTTGAGACTAATACCCAGAAATACTCGCACAGTGGAGCTCATTTGTAGCATTTCATACATTGCTCACCTCAGTTGAGCTCACAAGCATTATGCCAACTGGAGGCTGTTAATTTCATCATTCAAGCCCAAAAACAAGAGCCTTAAAGGATCACTTCACTTAAACTATATGTAGATAATTAGTTCATTATTCCACTGTTAATACATTCCCAAAACAATGTGCATGTCACAAGATAGTTTTTGATCTGTACTGAAAGTGCTCTATGATGAAGATGTGTTCAGTTTTTGGGTGAAATATCAGTTGAAACAACGGCTAAAACCAGTGTGGGGAAAAACTCCTAACACCAATGTTCTTCCTTCGAGTCACTGACTCAAACATCAGAGAGAAGTTGAGTTTGCTGTGTGCTGAGGGAAACTCTGCTCATAGACACTGAGAGCGAAACCACAGCGTTTTCCAGTCAGTTTACTGGGCCAGGAATGAGATGTAGCCTGCACCCTACAAAAGGGTTTGATTTGCGGTGCGCCACTGGATCCGCTGTGTGCGGGGGCTGGCGGCTTGCGAGAGCCTGGTTTATTACAGCTGATCTGTGCTGAGGCAGCTGCCATATGTCACTCACCGTACACTCTGTAGAGCAGCGCATAGTCTGGGAGAAGATTAACAGAGGAAAAACAGGGTACTTCACTTCCTGCTCTGTTCACTCTGCCTGGGTCTGTTTAAAATACTGCTGTTTTAAGAGGGAGACAGAGAGTAAAAGACAGGAGAGGATGAAAGAACAGAGGAGGAGATGAGAGGGGAAGAGAGAAGAGGGGTAGATAAGGATAAGAGAGGATGTAAGAACAGAGGAGGAGATGAGAGGGGAAGAGAGAAGAGGGGTAGATAAGGATAAGAGAGGATGTGGGAACAGGAGAGAAGATTAGAGGAATGACTATGCCACTGAGATTTTATCAACCTGACCTGACCTGGCTGGATCTCTACTGATTACACTAAACATATCAACTCTATAATGTCATTAGGCCCCAGAAAGAGGGGAATGTGTGCAGCAGGACACTCACGCACAGGCACATAATTCAGTATTGCTATCTGACCAAAATGAAGATCAGAACCTAATTTCCAGATGCCCAGTCACACTCATCTCTACTGGCCAAACACCAACATGTTGAGACCGCTTGAATCCATTTATCATAAGGTTTAATGAGAATCTGATAATAATGCTGAACAAAACAAATGACCAGATGTGCAATAATGTCTAGGTGACTTCCTTATGGCCACTTGTGTTCCTGATGTTTACCTGTGTTAAGAGACTGACCCAAAGTCACATAAGTGAATGGAGTTATAATGGTTGGCTAGAGGTCTGATATCTCCTGTAGTGAACATAGTGATTCTTAATCTGGAGTATGGCTGGAACAACTCGGCTGGAACAACTCGGCTGGAACAACGCGGCTGGAACAACGCGGCTAGAACAACGCGTCTGTAAAAACTCATCTGGAACAACGTGGCTGGAACAACGTGGCTGGAACAACGCGTCTGTAAAAACTCGACTGGAACAACTCGGCTGGAACAACACGTCTGTAAAAACGCGTCTGTAAAAACGCGTCTGTAAAAACTTGGCTGGAACAACGTGGCTGTAAAAACTCGGCTGGAACAACGCGTCTGTAAAAACTCGGCTGGAACAACGCGTCTGTAAAAACTCGGCTGGAACAACGCGTCTGTAAAAACTCGGCTGGAACAACGCGGCTGGAACAACGCGTCTGTAAACTTGACTGGAACAACGCTGCTGGAACAACGCGTCTGTAAACTTGACTGGAACAACGCTGCTGGAACAACGCGGCTGGAACAACGCGGCTGGAACAACGCGTCTGTAAACTTGACTGGAACAACGCTGCTGGAACAACGCGTCTGTAAACTTGACTGGAACAACGCTGCTGGAACAACGCGGCTGGAACAACGCGGCTGGAACAACGCGGCTGGAACACACCAATATGTTGTGACCAGGGACGTTATGAGGGAGGAGATTGGGGGTTGTGCTGAAAGACTATTGAACTGTTTTGTCTCTCTGGGGAAGTGTGCTGGAACCTGTCATGTTCAGTTTGTCCTTGTTACATTGAGACAAAGGGAATGTTCACTTACTGTTTACCTTCCTTTGTGGGATGTGTGTTAAAACCCCTTTCATTCAGTTTGTCCCTCTTGCTGTGCTGTAGGTGATGCTGGTGGGAGACTCCGGGGTGGGGAAGACCTGTCTGCTGGTGCGCTTCAAAGACGGAGCCTTCCTGGCAGGAAGCTTCATCTCTACTGTGGGCATCGACTTCAGGGTGAGTGGGGATGGATAATACATGGACACACATGTTTCTATAAAAAGGGTAACATTCAACCAATGTCCTTCATACCTCATATTTGTATATAAAATGGGTCCATTCCTGGCTGAACTTTTTAGTAGATTTTTTCCAGAACAGAGCTTTTCCTGTGTCTTTAAGCCCTGCGGCTGGAAGTGTTTCCTCTGTGGATACCAGTCTCTCTCTGGAAGAACTATCGATTCTTAAATTAGTTTGACATGCTTTCATTTAGGAACCGTCCCCTGCTGATTGGCATCTCCTCTCCTGTGCCAAATCCACGGCCCCCCATGGGCAGAGAGAAATACATCTAGGAATGAGTCTGGGTTCTGGAATTTAATTTCCAATGAGTCTGGGGGGGGGGTTGTTTGTGTGTGTGTCAGTGGAGGCTGCTGAGGGGAGGACGGCTGATGATAATGGCTGGAATGAAGCGATATGTTTGAAGTATTTGATACTATTCCACCTATACTGTTCCAGCCATTACCACGAGCCTGTCCTCCCCAATTGAGGTGCCACCAACCTCCTGTGGTGTGTATCTGTTGGTGTGTATGTGTGCCTGCATTTGTGCGTGCACGTGTGTGTTGTTCCTGGTGGGTTTCTCCTTCATTCTATTTCTGTAATGCTTCTTGATGTAATGCTACTGCACTGCTTTTGTTCATCTCTTTTCAGTAGGCTTAACTGTGGACCCTATAGACTCAAAGCGAGTGCAAGCTATAGCCCTTAAAGCCTTTCCTTTAGAGGGGTCACACACATGCTGTAGCATTATCTGACTAGCCACAGCGGCTCTGAACTCATAACATAAAGGCTTACTGCCTGGTCTGCTCATGTCATTGGTTATTTAATTGTGTTGCTGCGCTGTGAGACCCTCGTGATTACGTTTTCACCCTCAAGGTTCACCCTGGCTCTCCTCTGCATGGACTCTTGGTCAACCGTTCCTCTACTGGATCTCATCCAGCTTGTAAAAGCTTTGTGATTCACACCATAAAACCTTCCCATTCAATCCTATTAAATCAAATGTATTTCATTGCCATTATATTTCAAATCCTTTGTCATTATTACCCTCAAGGTTCTCCCTGGCTCCCCTCTGCATGGCCTCTTGTTACAGTACAACAGTTCCTCTACAGCAGGGATCATCAACTAGATTCATCCAGCGTGTAAAACCTTTACGATTCACACCAAATAAATTCAATGAATATAACTGATATTCAAGTAATTATATTTCTATGTTTCACTATTTCTCATAAAATGGTCACAGTTGTGGCTTTTGTTGATTCTCATACTGGATGAACCTAGATATAGCAGGCATAGAACTGTTTACCTTGCTGCGATTGGCTGAAAGGGCTGGGTTGCGTCCCAAATGCCACCCTATTCCCTACACAGTACACAGCTTTTGCCCATAGAGCACTACCTTTAACCAGAGCCCTATGTAGGGTAGTGCTCTATGTAGGGTATCGGGTGCCATGTCGGACACAGACCAGGAGATTGCTCTGTGCTTGATTGCTCTGGCCTCTGGAGTACCTGGATCATGACAGACCCCGTAAATGATTTCTCAGCCTCCCGTTAGCAGTCCATGGTCAGCGGCTCTGAATGGGAGGTGTGTGTCTGGTCCCATAGTGTGTGTTTGTGGGCGTAAATGACTTTAGACCTCTGCTATTGAAATGTTTTCAGTTGAGCTCCCAGAGACCTGGTGAAATGGACTTCTGATGCTTTCTTCATCTCACAGTTCAATGGCATTCGTAGCAATTTGCATTATGTATCAGATATCCCTCCCTGAAAAAGCTATGTCTCCTTTTGTATCATAAAAACCCCTCACAGTCACACGCAGACAAACAAACATGCACGCATGCATGCACACACACAGACACTAATCTGACATTTTGGTAAAACATACTGGTGGAAATACTTTCCAATGTAACAGTAACTTTTAAATAGACCAGGAAGATACAGCGGTACATTGCACTAGTTCAACCACAACTACATACTGACCCAAATCTGTAGTGATAGGTTATGTTTCCATGACGACATCACAGTATTGAGCGGTTATATAGAGGTCTACTGAGTGTCTCAGTTGTCTTATCTTACAGAAGACCTCAGCAACAAACTTCAGAGTGAAATATTCTGCTGTTCTAGAACTTTGTAAAGACTTCAGTTGTCATAGCTCCAGGATCTCTGGAAGTTCAACATCTCTGCGGTTTTGAAATGTCTTTGTTGAGTCACATCCTTATTCCTCCAGGACGGGCAGGTGTAGAGAAATGTACCCAGGGACCCAGTATGTCGATGGGCGTGGAGATTGTGGGCATCATCCTGGGAGTCATAGGATTAATCACCACCATTGTAGTGTGTGCACTCCCCACTTGGATGGAGACAACCTTCACAGCAGCTAACTTGGTCACCACGGAGGTGGTCTGGGACGGCCTGTGGATGAGCTGTGTGAAGAGGAGCACAAGCCACATTCAGTGTGAGGTCTACGACTCCATGCCAAGCTCCGCATGGAGCTCCAACCTGCAGGCCACCAGAGCCATGACCATCATGGCTATTATCCTGGGGTTTCTGGGAGTCATGGTCTCCATGGTTGGGCACAAGACCACCAACTACATTAAGGGCAAGATATCCAAGTTGATCATTATAACAGGGATATTCTTCATCCTGGCCGGATTTCTCATCCTCATTCCTGTCTCCTGGAAGGCGAGGGCAATCCTCAGCGACTCCTCCAATGAGTTGACCGGAGAGAAGAGGGAACTGGGGGGAGCGCTCTACTTCGGCTGGGGGCTGCAGCCTTTCTCCTGATTGGAGGGGCCATACTTAGCAGAACTCTGTATACAAGTGGAACAGAGGTCGCGGCCATCACCACGGGGGTCATAGGATGGATAATCTCCATGGTGACCTGGGCATGTGCTTTAGGAATGTTAGACCTTCTGCAGTACAGATGGAAACTGATTTTATCCTTCTCCTCCTTCTCCTTTATGCTCGGGCTGATATTCTTCCTCTACAGATCAAAGTGCACTAACTGCATCAAGAGGAATCCGTCTGAAGCCGAAGTGATTAACTTCATTGGACTATTGTTCATCATGGCTGGTTTAACCCAGCTGATCTTTACCTCCTTTGTTGCCTTTGACTTGACACACAACTTGAACCCTGACAACTTCCTGCAGAGTAATGGCCTTATGTTTTCAGCTGAACCCGTTAGGTGGGCTGCTTCAATGCTTCTAATAGGAGGGACTATACTCTGCTGCTGCTGCTGCTTTAAAAAAGAAAAGCCCGAGTTGATCATTGACTCTATTGGCCTAAACCGTATCTTACATGTTTGTGAATATGAGAGCAGCAAATAGTTGTCAGCAATTAGATGATTGGTGATGGATACGCTTCATGGTCTGGACCCACACTGGACCCTGCAGGGTAAGATTGCCCACCACTTGTCAAAACACTTGAAAGGTAGATGTAAGCATGCTGTATAGGGCAGACTGAGGTGGAATGTTTTATAGGTGGTGGAACTGACACCAAAATCAATTGTTTTTCCATTATTATGAATAATAAATGCTGTTATTATTCAACTCCTGTGCTGTCTCCTGACTTCATTTGTTCATTGGGTGGAACTATGTTCTTCCTCATAGCTCGGGTTGTTTCTGGACAGGGATAACATGTCTCATCAAGGTGTAGCTGTAGACACTGGGGGTTTTAGTTGATCACGCAGATGTATATTGAACTAGTTGTTCAGCTATGTGGGTATCAACAACTCTCTCTCTCTCTCTGTATCATCCTTTCCCCATTCTATATTTCCCTTTTCTCTTTCCTACCTCCCTGACTCTCCCTTTATCCCTCCATTATGTAACTGTTGCCTCTCCAGTGTCAGGGCTGGGTTCATGTCCAGGATGGTGCACCTCAATATTAGGAAGGTGTTCCTAATGTGTTCTGCCTCTTTAAGAGCAGAATGTTGATTAATGTCCAACATGCATTAAAATGTTGGTAGATTTTTGTTGTGGTTATGTAAGCTTTGTTTCAGCTCCTATTTCCTATTGGTTTAGGAACAGGCATACGCTCCCAGGAGGGGTTTGGTTTGGTTACATAAGAGAGGAATACTGATTGATGCAGTCAATTCATTGTTTTTATTTATTTTATTCATTAATTTCTTATATAATCTGCATACTCCATTAATAAGAGGAACATACACAAATCTGTTATTGACGGGAAAGAGAGGCAGTGGCTGCAGCTGCCTGGCACATTTTCAATAGGAAAGACAACATTTCAATGATTGTCGTTCATATAATTAAGAGTGAGGGAGTGAGGGGGTGGACTCTTCTACTCCATATTTAGTCTCAACTGTGGTTGCTGGGCAATGTTTTTGCAGCGAGGTTAGAACTGGTTTCTGGTTTCAAGCCCTTGTTATTATGAAGAATGCTTGATGCATAATGTGTCCAGATTTGACCTGATTCTAGGCACTTTATGATGCGTCTCCAATTTCCACGTGATTTATTAGTCAGCATGTGCAAGCGAAAGTGCAATATTCCAATGAGAGAAATTGGAGGAAGCGAAGTCATTGTGTATGCATCTGAGGCTCACTCACTCACTCACTCACTCACTCACTCACTCACTCACTCACTCACTCAGAGTTCAGTTAGTCTGTTGTCTCACCAGAGCACGTCAATCAATCACTTTATGGACAGACTCGGAGTTGGTCCAGATGTGAACAATATGTATTAGACTGTCAGACGCTCCAGTCAGGCTCATCAACTCTGTTACCAACAGATACAAGCAATCAACGTTTCAACCTATCAATGTGCTACACACACACACACACACACACACTCACTCACTGTTCTCCTCACATTGTGATTGTTCTCATCCATCATTGTCTGAGAGTTGAAACATAGTCACGTCACTTTAGTTATTCTCCAGATTGCGCTTTGGATATTTATATATCACATTGCTGAGAATAATATGTGTGAGGAGGAGTGGAAGACGGTGTCACTGTTGTTGACTCCCCAAAGATACTGGTGGGGAAATGGAATCCTACAGTATCTCATCAACAGCAGTAAATCCCATGGCAACTCATTACAGCAGAGAGAAACTATACCGTCTTGCCGAATTTGATCAATTTGGCTTGGTCTAACTGGTATTTGTTCAGTGCAAACCAGGATAGAAATAGCATGTTTTATTTGAAATACTTTAGAAGCATTGGCTTTAGTTTGTCTGGTATAATGGAACCAATAAAACAGTCCTTTTAGGTAAGCTAAATCAAGCGCACCTAAAATATTTCAAAGAAAACAACAAATTTAAAATGTTCAACCCAGGTCTGCACTCAGTGCACCGAATACTATCAACATTAGCAGTTACCCTTACATGTCTCCAACTTGAGCGAGAGGAGTTGATAATTCCCTTAACAACCAATATTCCCATGACAACCATAATGGGTCAAGGAAATGTCCCCATTGGAGGCCAACCAACAGCGGTGGGTGCGTACGTCCTCTTAAAAGGCATTGAGGGAAAGGAAGGATGAGAGCATGAAAAGACTAGGGAGAGGTGGAGAGCAGATTGTATAGAGCAATATCCTGCTTCCCTCCTCTTCTCCTTCTCCCCTCTTCTTCTCTTTCCAAGCCAAATAACAACCTCTTCTGATGGGCTCTGTTTATTACTGATTTGTTGTTGAGCGTCAGAAAGACTCTCTCGCTCTCCCTCCCTCCCTCCCTCCCTCCCCATTTCTTTGTATAATCTACCTCACCTCTTCTCCTGTGTAGAAGTAAACTCTCTCAATCCTACTGCTCTCATTCAAACGTACAGACGCTAGTCGGATCCTGTTGGGGAAAGTCAGCTTCTAACTGCATAAATCTGTCTTTCCCTCCCTGAGTGACATCTCCTGGCATTATACAGCTACGTCCCAAATGACACCCTGTTCCCTATTCAGTGCATTACCTTTCACCGGGGCCCATAGGGACACAGCCTAGATTTATGCCTTTCGGGACGAGACAAATGTTCTGTTTCATCATGTATAAAGTCGGTTGGTTAAAAGGTATCAGTGGAATTGATGGAAGCTCATGTGGATCTGAGATCAAAGCTGGGGTTCTGGGCCCGTATCCAGAGAAAGCGCGCTGATCTAGGAACAGATCCCCTCCTGTCCTTGTAATCATATTCATTATGACCTAAAAGGCTAAACTAGTCCTAGAACAGCGCTCCTATTCTGAGACAACCCTGGTGGTGTTTCTTGTTATGCATCCCTATAGGCGTTTTGATAGTCTTCACAGAGAACAGTGTTAGTGGCGGTCCACAAGAAACGTTCCCAATCACCGAGTCCCCTTGATTAGACTACTGATAGCTCTGTCCTTGTTCTCATTCAGGTCCTGCTGGGTATGTCAGGAGCTTGACCTCTCTTGTCCGTAGACTGTCACCATATGTCTCTTCAACTGTTGTCATGTCCAGTGTCCAAAGTCATTTGTTATTGTCTCTCCTTGGTTGAGTGCATGAATGTCTTTCTATTGACAGCTGTTGTATTTATGTACACCTGTGTGTGAGAGAGTGAGCGAGCGTCTGTCGATGCATGTGTGTTCATCACCATCTCTGATGAGAGTGCAAGGCCACTGTTGACCTCGGTGGCTGTCATCCCTTCCCCTGATCCCAGCCTTTCTGAGCTTGTGTGTAATAGGTCAGTCTATATTGACATGCGTGGCATTTCTAATGATCTGTGGTCTGTCTGTGGTGACAGGTCATACATTTACATGTTAGTCATTTAGCAACTCTCCTTCCGTGGCCTCCAACTGCTCTTAAATGCAAGTAAAACTAAATGCATGCTCTTCAACCGATCCCTGCCCGCCCGTCTAGCATCACTACTCTGGACAGTTCTGACTTACAATGTGTGGACAACTACAAATACCTAGGTGTCTGGTTAGAATGTAAACTCTCCTTCCAGACTCACATTAAGCATCTCTAATCCAAAATTAAATCTAAAATCGGCTTCCCATTTCGCAAAAAAGCATCCTTCACTCATGCTGCCAAACAACCTCGTAAAACTGACTAATCTACCGATCCTTGACTTCGGCGACATCATTTACAAAATAGCCTCCAACACTACTCAGCAAATTGTATGCAGTCTATCACAGTGCCATCCATTTTGTCACCAAAGCCCACCATTACTACCCACCACTGCGACCTGTATGCTCTCGTTGGCTGGCCCTCGCTTCATATTTGTCGCCAAACCCACTGGCTCCAGGTCATCTATAAGTATTTTTGGGGGAAAGCCCCGCCTTATCTCAGCTCACTGGTCACCATAGCAGCACCCATCCGCAGCACACGCTCCAGCAGGTATATTTCACTGGTCACCCCCAAAGGCAATTCCTCATTTGGCCACCTTTCCTCCCAGTTCTCTGCTGCCAATGACTGGAATGAATTGCAAAAATCACTGAAGCTGGAGACTCATATCTCCCTCACTCATATCTCCCTCACTAACTTTAAGCGTAAGCTGTCAGAGCAGCTTATCGATCATTGCACCTGTACATAGCCATCTGTAAATAGTCCACCCAACTACCTCATCCCCATATTGTTTTCTTGCACCTTTGCACCTCAGTATCTCTACTTGCACATCTATGACTCCAGTGTTTAATTGCTAAATTGTAATTATTTTGCTACTATGGCCTATTTATTGCCTTACCTCCCTAATCTTACTACATTTGCACTCACTGTATATAGACCTTTCTATTGTGTTATTGACTATACGTTTGTTTACTCCATGTGTAACTCTGTGTTTGTGTCGCACTGCTTTGCTTTATCTTGGCCAGGTCGCAGTTGTAAATGAGAACTTATTCTCAACTGTCCTACCTGGTTAAATAAAGGTGAAATAAAATAAATAAAAAGACACTCTTATCCAGAGCCACTTACAGTTAGTGTATTCATCTTAAAATAGTTAGGTGAGACAACCACATATCACAATGGTAGTAAGTACATTCTTCCTCAATAAAGAAGCTATCAGCAAGTTTCCCATAGGATAACTATTGCCCTCCCTCTCCCCCTTGGGGATAGATTACCTGGATCGTGTTCATTAGGGCATACAATGGGAAACGTTTTGTAGTGGGAAAATGAAAACCATTTTCTTATTGGACAAGTCTGGGTAGTCCCTCTGTGTCAATCCTTTTACATCTGTTTGGTGCCGAATGAACGCAACCCTGATGGTTGACATCAATGCCATTATCCTCCTGGCATTGGCTCCTCCATCTTGGACAAGGAGGCTAGAAGTGATACGTCTAAGCTGCTTGTCCTTAGACTACCCCACCTATAGGTCAATCTATGGCTCTGAGTTGTTCCTGACCAGGAACAACTCTGGGCCCTTATAGGTAATGCCTCTGACCTGTTGGCCCTAACAAACCCAGAAGAAAAAAACACTTACCACAGGGAAACGTTTTCTTTTATCCGAACAGTTGCAGGCACTCCAGTGTCAGCTAATTAATACTACTTTAGCGGTCACAAACAACTTTTAGTGCCTGCAGCTGTCCATTATATCTGTCAGTGGAGCTTTTAAACACTGGAGGAGTCACAGAGAAGCGTTTTCTTAGTGATGGACTGTAGGGCTGGTATTTTACACTGCTGCAGGTGTCCTGGGGATCTATGGAAAAATGGCTGCCCTACAGAGACCAGCCATAGAGGTGGATAAAGGGTTATCTTTGCCATCGACTCTTTCTACAGTCTAAGTGAGGTGGGGGTCTCTGTGATCTAGGACACCATGGCCACTATAGATGCTAGGTTTTGCAGTGTGTTCTGGGTGTCTCAAAGTTTGTTACTGTTAGCGTTTCCCGGGTCTGATTTAGTAACTTGTCGAGTGAGATACTGACTAACAGATAAAGATATGGACTGACTGACATCTGTGAGGATATCTGGTGCCTTCTGTGCAGTTTATAGGATCGGTATATCATGTTCCTGTGATTCTTGAATGTTGCAATACTTTGCAGAATTGGAACATCAAGTATCAGATGTGTTGATCTACCAAGTGGCTCCTGCGATAGATCATCAGGGGCCCTGTTCCCCGGCACCTCGAGGCTTCAGAGTACGAAGTGGATGAGCAGAGGGCGTGTTGTGTAGAATCGATCTCTCCTCCCCCTTTCTCCCCTTGTTCAGATGAGACCGAACTGAGCTTAGCACATTCTGACAGCTGTTAGTATATTGGAGTGTATGTTTAGTAGCCATGGGAACCAGACCTGTCTGTGTTCTCATTCTACTCCTTACCAGGTGCAACTCCTTTTCATATGCCAAACATGTATGTTTAGGATATATTTTTAGGTCATTCTGCTGGAATTAATTGTGACAGGATCTGTGGAATGTTGACTTGTAGGTGAGTGCACTAGGCTAATGTACTAGGCTAATGTACTAGGCTAGTGTACTAGGCTAATGTACTAGGCTAGTGTACTAGGCTAGTTAGTGTATGTGAGAGGTTTTGTGTGTCTGTCTCTATCCCCATGAGTATTGCTTTGCACCTGCAGGGTCAGTCTAAATGTCACGCTCACAGTTAACCTTCCTCTTCCTACTACTCATCCTCTAATGATTCCTCCTCTCCCGGGTCACTCAATCTATCACCCCCATAAACACTCTCACACACACACTACAGAAGTGTCTTCCTTATTTTCCCATTCACTTTCTAAGGACACAGTACATTTTGGCCCAACACAAGACGTAATTTCTCACCTTATTGATATGCAGTTTGGTGGAAAATAGAAAAACAGTCGTGCCATTTCACCTCGCAGCCGGATGCTTTAAAAATGAGACATTGGCCTCTGCGGGGTGGGTCAGATATGAGGAGTGAGTCTGCGTTTCTCTCCTCCTCGCTGTTTCTTTCCCTCCCCCTTCTTTCTCCCCATCCCAAAGTCACACTGAGCTGTGCCTGACCTTCAACCACTGTTCCCCTCCCCCGCTCTGCACCTGTCCCCAGGCCACATCGTCTGCATGTTAACAGAGGGTGCGTGAGAGAGACCCACTCCCTCTGGCGTCCCTGGTGTATTAACCTTGATCAAAGGGTGATGTGCTGATTGGAGGATTCTTCTTCTACTACACAAGGGCTCTGAACTCCTCTACAGTGTCTCCTCCATCACTGCTTTGTAGTCTAGTGAATGTTTAATGTTTCTCTTTTTCTGCCTTAAACTTATCTCGGTTAACCCAGAATTAAAGTCTTGTGTAATTGGTCAGATGCAGGAGTAAGTTCTGGGTGCATACTTAAGAGAAAGGAGGATGGGAACCGGAATGAAGCGCTCCACACTCTCTCTTTGCAAGTCTATGGGCCAGATGTCCCCTCCCCTTACGAAATTCGAAAGATGCTAACACCTGTGAAATTGTGATTTGTCCAAATAACCAGGGACGAAAAACCCAAGAACCGGAACTGATGCTGCTTATTATCTCACGTATCATGACAGATCTACTGTACCATTTATGTTTTCGTAGTCTGTCCATTAGCCTTAACGAGACAAACCTCTTTGAGAAGCTGCTATACAGTAGCTACAACTTATGAATAACTGTTGAACACAGTTGCTGGCACTAAAACATACTTTTTTTGTAAGAAATAGCCAGGTCACAACACTCGCTCATGCTTGCTTATGACAGGTCTTAGAATGTTATGTCATCATAAAGCATTATACCCAGTGACTTTAAATACCTGTGATCTTCAACGACAGTGTTACCGAAGTTTCTAAATGTGGTTGTAGAGATATGAATGCAACTGATTCTGTCTGGGTGAACGTCTTTTAATTATAGTGAACTGTACAGATGCCGACTCTTAATTTCATCTTCCTGAAATGCTAACTTTATGTATTAGAGATTTAAAAAGGCTTCTGAAGTTTATAATTTCTAATTGAAAATGTCAGCCTTGATTTTCTCTTTTTTTTTTTTTCATCAACCCTTATAAAACATTTCCATGAATTATAATCCACAATCCAATTCACATTTCCTGTTGCTGCAGGATTATTTTCCTGCTGTGTGAAACTGGCTCAAATTAAGATACGGCATCTGTAAGCAGCCTTCCCAGGTTAGAGAAGAAGGAGGTGGTGTGTGTGTGTGTTTATGTGGAGAACTGTGCAAAAGGTTTGGGTGTGTGTCACTCAGTCTGTAGAGGTTGAGGAGAAGAGACCAAAGGGAGAAGCCAGTGATGTGGCATTCTGTCTCATTAACTGAACCACTGAGCCAGTCTTATGGAAGGAGCGGATCACTGAACCACTGAACCAGTCTTATGGAGGGAGCGGACCACTGAACCCTGAGCCAGTCTTATGGAGGGAACGGATCACTGAACCACTGAACCAGTCTTATGGAGGGAGCGGATCACTGAACCACTGAGCCAGTCTTATGGAGGGAGCGGATCACTGAACCACTGAGCCAGTCTTATGGAGGGAGCGGATCACTGAACCACTGAGCCAGTCTTATGGAGGGAGCGGATCACTGAACCACTGAGCCAGTCTTATGGAGGGAGCGGATCACTGAACCACTGAACCAGTCTTATGGAGGGAGCGGATCACTGAGCCACTGAGCCAGTCTTATGTTTGGAGCAGCTGTCTAGGCTGGTCTAATCTATAGCACTGCCATGCGCGGTAATCAGAGAGCATCAGACTGTAAACTGTAATCAACACTCACGACACACACAATCAACACTCACGACACACACACACAAATACTGTAATCAACAGACAAACGTTCTCTCTCTAATGTAGACAAACAAACAAAAAACACTCAAAACACCCACACACACTCACAACATTATAAGGTGCACCACAGCTTCAGAACATAAAGAAGAGCTCTTACATACACAGCATGTTACCTTGTCTGATTGCATCTGAACAGAAATAGATAGTCGAGAGAGAGGGTTTTCAAAGCCCAACTTACATTTCATCTCTTACCTTTGGTCATCTCTCTCCTTTGATCAGGTAGGATGTGATGGAGATGAGGTTGTTAGTTTACGCTACATATACTCTGTGAGGGGTTAGAGTACGCTGTCCATATTAGGATAGCCTCGGTCTCATCACAACTTGTAGATTGAACAAAGTTGTGCCTAGACTAGGGCTGTCCTAACATGGACACCGTAGAGGACATGGAACCTTTTCACCAGTGGAGTTGTTGTGTTTTGAAGATAGAAGAGTGACTTCCTCTGAACTTTAGACAGAAAAATGTAGATCATCTACGGCTTGTTCTCGTTCCTTGCCAGATTTCTGTCAATCAATGCAATTTATTTATAAAGCCATTTTTTTACATCAACAGTTGTCATGAAGTAGCTTTAACAGTTGTCCAAGCTCGTTTGTGTATCACTTTTGCTTTGAAGACTGATGCAGAAATTGCCTCTTCGTTTGACCCTTGATTTGTAAATGTAAGGAAACCATTGGACCTCGATGTGCTGTGTCACCAAGGCCCAGGGCTGTGTTATTGTGGCTATAGGGCCTAGTAATGCTTCTTTGGCACCTGTGGGAGATTTGGGATTACTATTGATGACGGCTCAGTAGCTAAATGGACTGCAGAGAAATGTTGAAAACAGAAGAGAGGGACAATAACATTTCAGACTGTAGTTAGAACACACCCTAACCTTGTGTTGTACAGATCTAGGCTTTTAATTGGATCAGCCTGTTGCAGGAGAACTGCACTGCAGGACATTTTTAACTTGTAGTGTATTCAAGGTTTAAAATTGGCTTCTGTTGTTGAATTTCCACTTTGTCAGACTTGATTTTGCCTTACGAAAAATGTATCAACCCCTACACAAATGTCCATAATCCATATAATAATGAACATTTCCTGTTGCTGCATGGTTATTTTCCTGCTGTAGCAAAGTGGCTCAAATATTTATTTATTTTGACATTTAACCTTTTATTTAACTAGACAAGTCAGTTAAGAACTTAAGAACACATTATTTACAATGACCGCCAACACTGTCCAAACTTGGACATTGCTGGGCCAATTGTGTGCCACCCTATGGGACTCTCAATCACAGCTTGTTGTGATACAGCCTGGATTTGAACAAGGGTGTCTGAAGTGACACCTCTAGCACTGAGATGCAGTGCCTTAGACCGCTGCCCCACTCGGGAGCCCGAGTGATCCTACATCTGAACCTAAATGGGCTGTGAAGAAATATTGTGAATGGTTGATTCCTTCTCTCACCCAAGCATGAGTCATAGCAAAATATAGAGACATTGGCTTCATACTGTACGGTATAAAAGACTGATGGAATAAAAACTGCACATCAAACAAAGACCATGGCATTCACTGTGTTTACGATTGATCGATTCCCTTCCTTTCTCCCTCATCATCATCATCAGAACAATGAACTCCATCTTGGAGATGACTAGCATCCACTTGAGTCATTACAGAAACACACTCATCTCAAGGTTGACTGAAGAGAAATGTACAAGCAGCCATAACTGCAAAGAGTTAGTCAAACAATGTAAGTCATTCAGGCAATATAGCTTGAGGTCAGAGGTCATATCATGGGTGTTGTGAGACACTCAAAAAGGTGTAATGGGTTAGCACTCAGATGTCGCATAAAGCTTACACCGTTATTTGATTTTGAAAAAGTGTGAACAGACGTTTTGGCTTTATAGCCTTCAGCATTTAGGTACAATTTTCTTTGAATTCAAAACAGCATTTGTAAAGAACAACCGATGAACAACAGATGCTTCTAATCAGAGTTTCCACTCATCTGCCAATCAGGGATGTGACTTCTCTGGTCTACCTGTATTGTTGGGAGACACTGTCCAGGCATCCACACTTTCTTTCTGACCTCAAACAATTGGGCTAATGACAAATGACACCCTATCCCTAAGTGCACTACATAAGGGTAGGGTATCTGATCAGAAGTAGTGCACTATATGGCAAATAATGTGTCATTGGAGACCCAGTCTGTGGAGGGGAGGAGGACGTGTGTGCGTGCGTGCAAGTACCCCAGCCTGCGTACCTACGTGCATGTGTGGGTGCGAGACTGCTAACGGAAATCACACATGCATTTCAGCTGTGATTCAATGTGAAAAGTGGGATAAAAAACAACAAAACAAGGGCCTGTATCTGAGGAACAAAGAACCACGGCACTAAAGAAATCCGTACCCAACCCAATCTGCAACAGGTCATCAAACCGGTTTAACTCTTTCTCATGAGTAGTACTACATTACACTACTATATTACGTCAGTGTGCATTATACAACACCTCACAAAGTCCCTACAAAGGCCATTACATTACACCCAGTGGTCGTTTTATTAGGTACACCCAGCTAGTACTGGTTCGAACCCACCTTTGCTCCAGAACAGCCTGAATTCTTCAGAGCATGGACATGTTGCTCAATTTCTATCAAGTTGCCTAATGTGTGCCAGGAAAACATTCCCCACCAGGATGGGGCCATGGACTCATGATGCTCACGCCAAATCCTGACTCTGCCATCAGCATGACGCAACAGGAACTGGGATTCATCGGACTAGGCAATGTTTTTCCACACCTCAATTATCCAGTGTTGGTGGCCCGCTTCTTGTTTTTAGCTGGTAGGAGTGGAACCCGGTGTGGTTGTCTGCAGCAATAGCCCGTCTGTGACAAAGACCATCGAGTTGTGTGTTTCCGAGATGCCATTCTGCACACCACTGTTGTACCGCGCCGTTATTTGTCTGTCTGTGGCCCGTTAGCTTGCACGATTCTTGACATTCTCCTTCGACCTCTCATCAACGAGCTGTTTTCGGCCGCAGGATAGCCACTGACTAAATGTTTTATGTTTGTCGCACCATTCTCAGTAAACACTACACACTGTCATACGTGAAAAGTCCAGGAGGCCATTTCTGATATACTGGAATCGGCGTGTCTGGCACCAACGATCATACCACACTGAAAGTCACTTACTGTAGGTCACTCGTTATTGCCCATTGTAATGTTCAATCGATTAGTGACTGAAAGCCTGACTGCTTGATTTATATTACAAACCACGGCCACATCCCTATCTTATCTATCGATCAAGAGGCCTGAATACTTTCCGAATGCACGATCGATCGTTGTTCACACAAGCACTGATATTTAACCCTTTCTCCTAGGCTGAGTCTCCTCCTACACATCTGAACAGCCAATGCATCTCTGTTGCTAGACAGAACCATAGTGATATCTGTTCTTCCTCACTTCATCTGACCTGACCTCTTCCGCAAAGTGCTCACTCCTCCCCAACTCAAGGCTGTCATGGTGACTGGTATCAGACTGTCTCTTCTCCTCCCATAGGATCCCTGATGGCTAACAATAACATATCCTGACATAATGTAAACGTTATACCTTACTCTCTCTGCCTCAATGACATAAGTATATTTCATATTCTCAGAACACAACACATTGAAATGCTTACTTACAAGCCCGTAACCAACAATGCAGTTTTCTGAAAATACCTAAGAAGGACAACCAGAGAGAGAGAAGAATAACAAATAATTAAAGAGCAGCAGTAAGTAACAATAGCGGTGCTATATACAGGGGGTACCGGTACAATGTGTCAGTCTTCTTGGATATGACACTACAAATACACCTGTATTTGGGGAGTTTCTCCCATTCTTCTCTGCAGATCCTCTCAAGCTCTGTCAGGTTGGCTGGAGAGCATTGCTGCACGGCTATGTTCAGGATTCTTCAGATGTTCGATCGTGTTCAAGTCCGGGCTCTGGCTAGAACACTCAAGGACATTTAGAGACTTGTCCCGAAGCCACTCCTGTGTTGTCTGCACAGCACAACAGAGCCCAACACACCACACTCCCCAGGCAGGCCTGGAGAGGTACACTGTCTGCACAGCACAACAGAGCCCAACACACCACACTCCCCAGGCAGGTCTGGAGAGGTACACTGTCTGCACAGCACAACAGAGCACAACACACCACACTCCCCAGGCAGGTCTGGAGAGGTACACTGTCTGCACAGCACAACAGAGCCCAACACACCACACTCCCCAGGCAGGTCTGGAGAGGTACACTGTCTGCACAGCACAACAGAGCACAACACACCACACTCCACAGGCAGGTCTGGAGAGGTACATTGTGCTATTTCTTTTGTCTTGGCTGTGTGCTTAGGGTCATTGTCCTGTTGGAAGGTGAACCTTCGTCCCAGGCTGAGGTCCTGAGCGCTCTGGAGTAGGTTTTCATCAAGAATCTCTCTGTACTTTGCTCCATTCATATTTCCCTCGAACCTTAGTCTCCCTGTCCCTACCTCTGAATAACATGCTGCCACCATGCTTCACCCTAGGGATGGTGCCAGGTGTTAGCCAGACGTGACACTTGGCATTCAGGCCAAATAGTTCAATCTTGGTTTCATCAGACCAGAGAATCTTGTTTCTCATGGTCAGAGTCCTTTAGGTGACTTTTGGTAAACTCCTAGTGGGCTGTCATGTGCCTTTTACTGAGGAGTGGCTTCTGTCTGGCCACTCTACCATAAAGGCCTGATTGGTGGAGTGCTGCAGAGATGGTTGTCCTTCTGTAAGTTTCTCCCATCACCACAGAGGAACTCTAGAGATCTGTCAGTGACCATCGGGTTCCAGGTCACCTCCCTGATACAGGCCCTTCTCCACTGATTTCTAGGATTGAATTGTATACACAATCAGAATCTTAGGAATGGGTTTAATCTAAATCAGTTCTATATTGACATGAACATCGTTTACCATGAACGCCATCTCCCAAGAAAATGCATTTTAAAAGTTGCATTTTTGTCTGTCCCAGGATGCTGCACTACGGATTGAATCCCAGCCTTAGAAAGCTCAGGAAGAAGCGTCTCCACTGTCTTTCAATTATTCTAACAGAGGTGTGTCTTGTGAGGTGTGTCTTGTGAGGTGTGTCTTGTGAGGTGTGTCTTGTGAGGTGTGTAAAAAGAAAACTAGGTAGAAAACCAGAGGAGAAAATAACTGGACTGTAGCTTTCAACATGTGGGAGGATGATAAGAAGCAGGCAGGCAGTGATTTAGGCAGGCAGTGACTGATTTAACCATCAAGAAAACCAGCCAGGCAGTGACTGATTTAACCATCATGAAAACCAGCCAGGCAGTGACTGATTTAACCATCATGAAAACCAGCCAGGCAGTGAAATAGACTGATTAACCATCATGAAAACCAGCCAGGAAGTGAAATAGACTGATTAACCATCATGAAAACCAGCCAGGAAGTGAAATAGACTGATTTAACCATCATGAAAACCAGCCAGGCAGTGAAATAGACTGATTTAACCATCATGAAAACCAGCCAGGAAGTGAAATAGACTGATTAACCATCATGAAAACCAGCCAGGAAGTGAAATAGACTGATTAACCATCATGAAAACCAGCCAGGCAGTGAAATAGACTGATTTAACCAACATGAAAACCAGCCAGGCAGTGAAATAGACTGATTTAACCAACATGAAAACCAGCCAGGCAGTGAAATAGACTGATTTAACCAACATGAAAACCAGCCAGGCAGTGAAATAGACTGATTTAACCAACATGAAAACCAGCCAGGCAGTGAAATAGACAGATTTAACCGAGGCTTACTGAAGTTCCTCTCTGGTTTGATATTTCCGTCATAGAGGAGTTCTTCACTGGCACCGCTGTCAGCTCTCTCACAGGAGGATGCAAAGCTGGGAGTGTGTGTTCCTTGTAAGCCCAGCCCCATCCTTCAGCTAGAAGATATTCTGTGTGTGCGTGCCTGTGTTTTCTCTATTATCCTCTCACTTGTTTGAGGGTTTGTGAAATGATAGACCCAGTCTTAATCACTTCTCAGAGTTACAGTAATGTTTATTCTTGGGAATTGGATTTAGATTAGTTGGGGCTTTTTTAACACATGCACAATCGGAAAATAAGAGTTGTCTCGAGACAGCTTCTGTTTGTGCTTCACTCGAGACGGGAAAATGAACTGTATCATCGTCATCCTCATCGCCATCATCATCACCATCGTCATTACCATCACCATCATCATTCAGCATAATAGGATGTAAGTCCTGCTTTTTGCTTTGGACTGACTTAGCAGCAAGTTTGTCAGAGTTATTCTCTATTGTGGTGCATCAGTATGAATGGTAATATCACACTGCTACATTATGGTCCTGTAGAAGAAGACATGGAAATAATACAATATAATGATGCTACATTATGCTCCTGTAGAATGAAGAAGATTGCAGAACAGCAGAGATGATGAACTTCCAGAGGAGATCCTGGAGCTATGACAGCTTCAGTCTTTACAAAGTTCTAGAACAACAGATTATTTCACTCTGAAGTTTGTTGCTGAGGTCGTCTGTAAGATAAGAGAATTGAGCCACTCAGTAGGCCTCTATATAACCGCTCAATGCTGTTGTGTTGTCATGGAAACACAACCTATTGAGGCAGTTTGTGGTTGTGGTTGATATCCACATGGCTGAAAAACAAGTGTAATATACAACTCCACCCAATGAACACATTAAGTTAGGAGTTGAATAATAACATTTTATTGTAAATAACTGTCACTTTTTGGGCGACCCAACCAAATTCATAAATAAATGTGTGTTAGATCTGTAATTTTCATTGAAAGCAAGTGGGAGTGGTATATATGTTCTATTTGTGCTATTTCTATGCTTCCTGTTCTTACATTTTGTTTTTGTGTATTTTACTTTCATTTTGTACACCAGCTGAAAGTACAATATTTTTGGTTTTGGAAAATATGTTCTACGGTGGTTTAGATGGTACAATGATTCTCTACATAAACTGAAATTAGGTGAACTATTCACATTTTTAGATTTCTGCATAGTGCAACTTTAAAGCAGCAGCAGCAGAGCATGGTCCCTCCTATCAGAAGCAGCAGAGCATGGTCCCTCCTATCAGAAGCAGCAGAGCATGGTCCCTCCTATCAGCAGCAGCAGAGCATGGTCCCTCCTATCAGAAGCAGCAGAGCATGGTCCCTCCTATCAGAAGCAGCAGAGCATGGTCCCTCCTATCAGAAGCAGCAGAGCATGGTCCCTCCTATCAGAAGCAGCAGAGCATGGTCCCTCCTATCAGCAGCAGCAGAGCATGGTCCCTCCTATCAGAAGCAGCAGAGCATGGTCCCACCTATCAGAAGCAGCAGAGCATGGTCCCTCCTATCAGCAGCAGCAGAGCATGGTCCCTCCTATCAGAAGCAGCAGAGCATGGTCCCTCCTATCAGAAGCAGCAGAGCATGGTCCCTCCTATCAGCAGCAGCAGAGCATGGTCCCTCCTATCAGAAGCAGCAGAGCATGGTCCCACCTATCAGAAGCAGCAGAGCATGGTCCCTCCTATCAGCAGCAGCAGAGCATGGTCCCTCCTATCAGCAGCAGCAGAGCATGGTCCCTCCTATCAGCAGCAGCAGAGCATGGTCCCTCCTATCAGCAGCAGCAGAGCATGGTCCCTCCTATCAGCAGCAGCAGAGCATGGTCCCACCTATCAGCAGCAGAGGGCATTACTCCGCAGGACGTTGTCCGAGTTTTGTGTTAAGTCGAGGGCAAAAAAGAAGACCGATCAGCTGGATGATACCAGCCATGATGAACCATATTGCGGCAGAGTTAATAACTTCAGCTTTAGATACTTTAGATAAGTAGAGCGCTCCCCCCAAGTTCCCTCTTCTCGCCGATCAACAATTTGTCACTCATGTCATCATGGAAACATAACCTGTTAATACAGAATTGGGTCAGTATGTGGTTGTGGTTTGTATCCATAGCTACAGCACCCCTTTGATAAATCACAAGAAAATAAATATAGATATTAATAAAATATTTGTACACTAGGCCTTTTATTGCGCCTGTATAAGCATAGAAAAGTACTCGCCAACAAAACATTTCCTTAGCATATTAGATCTACTTATCACTATGTTTAGCCAACTGTACAAAGTGTTTCTACCGGTAGCTTGCAAAGTAAACAGTACATCGGCAAATACACCCTTCTGCTGCTTGACAGGCAGAGCCCAAAAAGGATGGGAATGTAACTTAAACCACTCATAATTGTCAGGTATAATTCACTTTAATTTTATACCACTCAAATATCCAATTAACAGCGGCCGTTTATGGAGAGAGATCGTGAGGCTCAGTGGAGGCTGCTGAGGGGAGGACGGCTCATAATAATGTCTGGAACGACAAAGGAGGTTCTCTTGAGTATGTTCTTGTGTGGATGAGAGTGTGGAGAATGCATAGCATTACATTTGAGAAGCACTCGCACTCCCCCTACTATATTACCTTACGTTGCATCCCCTCATTCACTTCTTCCAGCCAGGACAATGATAACAATAGAGACGAAACAAGATAAACGTTTTACTTCATAACTATCAGCTAGCTATATGTGCATTTTAATAATGTAGCTAACCAGATAGTATAACAGGCAAGAATGACTGAAAACCAATGTTATCCAATAATAGCTGTCAATTCTTTGTTGGTAGCTAGCTAACAATTATTTGTGGCTATCTGGCTAGCTAACAGTAGTAGCTGGCCAGTTAGCTCTATTGACTTACTATGGGCGTGGGACCTACGCACACTACAATGGGTTTTAGAAGCAGGTAACCATGCCAACATGAACACAGCATGTATTTATTAACGTATCAAGATAACATATTTTACTCAGGCAACATATGAGATGTGAATAGGCTGCATTTCATTCCAAAGTCAGTTTATTTTCTCTCGCTCATTGATTTCAAGAAAATGTTCTGAATTTATTTTGCGTTTACGTCATATTTCTCTGCATACTTTCTGTTGAAGGTTGCATCAAATGGAGTGTGCATTCGAGAAGTGCCCTGCATGCTCCGTTTCGCATTCTTTGATTTTGACTCATACTCCGACCCTCCGTGCTCAGACCACAGTAGAATGCATTTTGAGAAACCACGTGTTTGATGTACAGTACCTCCGGAACGTTTCCATTGATCATCCTTCAGATGTTTCTTCAACTTGATTGGAGTCCACCTGTGGTAAATTAAGGTCTCACAGTTGACAGTGCATGTCAGAGCCAAAACCAAGCAATGAGGTCGAAGGAATTGTCCGTAGAGCTCCGAGACAGGATTGTGTTGAGGCACAGATCTGGGGAAGGGTACCAAAACATTTCTGCAGCATTGAAGGTCCCCATGAACACAGTGGCCTCCATCATTCATAAATGGAAGAAGTTTGGAACCACAAAGACTCTTCCTAGAGATGGCCGACTGGCCAAACTGAGCAATCAGGGGAGAAGGGCCTTGGTCAGGGAGGTGGCCAAGAACCTGATGTTCACTCTGACAAAGCTCCAGAGTTCCTCTGTGGAGTTGTTTGTCCTTCTGGAAGGTTATCCCCATCTCTGCAGCACACCACCAATCAGGCCGTTATGGTAGAGCGGCCAGATGGAAGCCACTCCTCAGTAAAAGGCACGACAGCCCGCTTGGAGTTTGCCAAAAGGTACCTAAAGGACTCTCAGGCCATGGGAAACAAGATTCTCTGGTCTGATGGAACCAATAATAAAATCTTTGGCCTGAATTCCAAGTGTCACGTCTGGAGGAATCCTGGCACCATCCCTATGGTAAAACGTGGTGGCAGCATCATGCTCTGGGGATGTTTTTCAGCAGCAGGGACAAGTCAGGATCGAGGAAAAGATGAACAGAGCAAAGTAGAGTGATCCTTGATGAAAATGTGCTTAGGACCTCAGTGCAGGAGACCCTGTCTTCCTCTGGAAATTGCCCCAGCAGCTGTATGAGGGCGCCAGCCATTCTCATACTGCATTTGCAGGTCCTCCAGCTTGCTGGCGACGTTGTGAGCTGTTGGCACAGAGGTCTCCTCCAGCTTAGTGGCTAGCCTGACAATCTTCACACTATGCTCCACAATGAACACTTCCTGGGCCTTCTGCTGGGCCTTGTTCCCTCAGCAGCTCACAAAGGTCCTGGTCACACTTCGCCGTATCCGGTAAGGTCTGCTAAATGACTTAAATGTAAATGTAATGTAAATGTCGTAGTGAAGTCGGTGAGCACATCCATGTAATCTGCCAGGTACTCCACAGCACGTATCCAGGAGCCCCACTTGGTCTGCACAGCATACACAGGCATCATAGTAGAATGGACATTTTCAAGCATGAATGATCTCAGCTCCAGATGACGCTGGGTTGCCTGACGGAACACTTTCTTCACCAGAGCACACAGCCTGTTCACGTCCTCCAGCACCAGGCTCAGGAGATGGGCAAAGCACGTGACGTGTCTGGATTTGTCTCAAAGGCCCTTCAAGATGCTGGTGAAAGCCGTTTTCATGCGGCTAGCTGAGTCGCTTACAAAAGCCCACACATGAAGCAGCTACTATGTAGATACAGACAAAAATGGATCTGTCAAGAACAGATATTAGCTAACTACAACAAACCTACTAGCTAGATAATATATCTGTCGCTAGCTAAAGCCTCCAAATGTTTACCTGGTCCAATAGCCCTCCTATTTTTGTGTCGGAGCGACCTCAGGCGCTCCACCTCAGTTTGACACTGTATGTAATCGATTGAAGGCTGACAGACTTTGCAGACAAGTATTCCTCCATCCTCGTACAATTCAGCTGGAAACTCCCTGACCTTGTCCCTGGCTGTTATTCTGGTCGCCAAACATTTACTCCTCCATCCTCGTACAGTTCAGCTGGAAACTCCCTGACCTTGTCCCTGGCTGTTATTCTGGTCGCCAAACATTTACTCCTCCATCCTCGTACAGTTCAGCTGGAAACTCCCTGACCTTGTCCCTGGCTGTTATTCTGGTCGCCAAACATTTACTCCTCCATCCTCGTACAGTTCAGCTGGAAACTCCCTGACCTTGTCCCTGGCTGTTATTCTGGTCGCCAAACATTTACTCCTCCATCCTCGTACAGTTCAGCTGGAAACTCCCTGACCTTGTCCCTGGCTGTTATTCTGGTCGCCAAACATTTACTCCTCAGCTCCTCTGCTGTTAATCTGTTCTTTTTAATCAGATATTTCTTTCCTCAGACCGCTGTCATTCATTCACAGAGCTGTCTGCACCCTGCACCTCCCACTCACAACTTTTCGTTGATTTGATATACAGTACATCAATGAAAACGGTGGAAAAACTGTTATTCAACAATACAATTTTATTTAACTTTGCTATCAGCTGGCAGCTTTTTAGCTTTCGAATCCTATGCATTTTATTGGAAATTCTGCGGATATTCGTGGGAATTCTGCATGCGCAGATTCTGTGCTGGTCTAGTCGTACGTGATGCCTTTCCTGCTTTTACTTATGCAGGAAAATAAAAGTAAGGCATGTGATATATAATTGTCACCCTAAAATAATCTCATATAATTATAGTTCATACAGGTTTTATACCAACTCTGTATAAATAGCATCTAAAATATACATTGAGTGTAGAAAACATTAAGGACACCTGCTCTTTCCATGGCAGACTGACCAGTTTAATCCAGGTGAAAGCTATGATCCCTTATTGATGTTACTTAAATCCACTTCAATCGGTGTAGTTGAAGGGGAGGACCAACTGACCTACTCCCTGACCAAAATGGCTGACATTTTATACTGTCATAATAACATTCATGTCCATTCTTGTATTCTAATTATATGGCTTTGACAGCCTCGTCTATTTCAAAGTTATAGAGAAGTCATAGAAAGGTATTTTTCACATCCATGTTTCACCTAAATGACTGACTGAGCTCTGGTGGCCTGCAGGTTGGAGCTCCATGCGGAGCTTGGCATGGAGTCGTAGACCTCACACTGAATCTGGCTCGTGCTCATTTTCACACAGCTTATCCACAGGCCGTCCCAGACCACCTCCGTGGTGACCAAGTTAGCTGCTGTGAAGGTTGTCTCCATCCAGGTGGGGAGTGCACACACTACAATGGTGGTGATTAATCCTATGACTCCCAGGACGATGCCCACAATCTCCATGCCCATCGACATACTGGGTCCCTGGGTACATTTCTCTACACCTGCCCTTCCTGGAGGAACAAGGATGTGACTCAACAAATACATTTCAAAACAGCAGAAATGTTGAACTTCCAGAGATCCTGGAGCTATGACAACTTAAGTCTTTACAAAGTTCAAGAACAACAGATTATTTCACTCTGAAGTTTGTTGCTGAAGTTACTGTTACATAGGAAAGTATTTCCACCAGTATGTTTTATTAAAATGACAGATTTATGTGTGTGTGTGTGTGCTCTGTCTGGGGTAGCGTTTCTAATTAGTGAGATTGAGCTGTGCCACCTGCTGTCCTAATGCCACCAGGATGCAAAGAGGTCGACCCTGAAGAGGAACATGAATATTTAACAACACTTACTGGAGGGAGGGTGAGCTGGTGTTATTTTGCTCAGTAGTTACTGACAGACCCACAGGGGTCTAGGCTAGACTGTACTGTACATCTCCAGAGCAGCTTGTCAGAGAGCACAGTAATGGGGAAATAAACTCAAAGACTGAGGCCCTCTGAGAGATGGGAAGGATGGTGGGAGTAGAGGGAGGGAGGGAGGGAGAAGGCGGAAGAGGGGAATGGACAGGTAAGGAGGGGGAGAGATCTGGCAGAGGGAGAAAGATTGAGAGATGAGAGATGGAGAGAAGGGGTAGAGGTAGAGAGAGAGAATGAAGAATCGTGTGTATGTGTATATATATACAGTATATCTTGAGATACTTGGCTGAGATATTTAGCTTGTTATGGCTGTACAGAACAA